>NC_090705.1:14099435-14276935 GCF_040954835.1 Lepisosteus oculatus
ACAATTAATAAATGAATCAGAATGAAAGTGTATTTGGATGGGTGTTGCTCAGTGTCTAAGAGCCTATGACGTACAGGCATCGCCGATTCAATCTCTATTTCAGACTGCAGATAGTACCAGCTACAGTTTCAGTTAGATATGGGCACAGGATTTGAACAAAATTAGTTTAAACAAAAAAAAATCAAATGAACGCATTGCTAATGAAACAATACACTTTCTGTTCTACAGCAAATATACTGTAAGACACAACTGAAACATTGCTCCATTGTCAGTAAGCTGCTTAATGCTTGTGAAGATCACAGCAAGATGAAGCCCATCCTGGAAGCACTGGTCACAAGCCAGGACTGGGAGCTCAGATCAAGAGGACATGCAAATTAACGGGGCACAGAAGAAGGGACAATTTAAAATAGCTAATTCCACCTATCCAACAGGTACAATAAAACAAGACAACTCAGCAAGAATATACTATACATGAATATAGAGAAAAACATGTAAATTCCACACAAACAGATGCCCAAGACTGAAAACATACCCAAGACACTGGAGATGTGTGGCAGCAAAACTAAATACAATGCATATTTTGCAAAATTCAGATGTCCCTTTTTTATTTTGGTTTTGTGTCATGAAGTATCCAAGATGACTGTGTTAGAAATATGTACATATGTACTTTACTTGACTTTCCACAGTGATAGAATATCCAGCTTTACTTGTGAGGGCTCATGATTTCATTGGCCTTTAATTTGTATTAACATACCTTCTTTTAACAAATCTCCCTAAAGAGAGATGTTCGAGATAGTTAACACGAACATTTCTAACCACTTCATATAACACACTTACATGTTCAAAGACTTTTTAATCCAAATCCAAATTCTTTTTAATTTACCGATAGATTGAAGGTAATGACATAGCTTGTGAGTGGAGTCCCTCTTTCTGCAGAGTATGTAATCAGAGTGGAATGCAAATGGTTGACAAAGTGCAGGAAAAACAAGAGATTATCACTTCCATGGTATTGACAGGTCAGAGTGTTGGCTGATACTAAGCACAGATATAATCCAGTGTGAAAGCCCTGATAAGAAGTCAGCCTATTGACTTCAGACCATTTGTTATTCTGAGGTTATCCATAATAATAGCCTTGGAGTTAACATTAGGGCATCTACAGTACTCCCCGTTTAAATCAACAACTCCTTTAATTTTAGTTATGTCAGCTGTATATGGTGAAGATATTTTTGGAGAAACTAGTCATCTTTACTTCTTTGTTTTTAACACCTGTACATGTAAATAGTGTAAAACCTTCCATTTAATCACAGAATGATATAAAACACCTACATTGACAACTGCTCTTACTGCCTCATGCTTTGAAGAACATGAAAACCCAACATGTTAATTTAAAATAATTAAAGTCTTGCTTTTAGGAACTGAAATTTGTAATGCTGCAGCAGAAATGTGTTTTGAATGCAAAACAAGAGATAGTTATTCAGTTTATAACAATGACTACTGGAACAAAAACTAAGGCAAATCACTATCAAATTAGCAATGCATTATCATCTTAATGTCTGTAGTTTTAAAGTTAAAAAAACCCTACATGATTCAAATGAACCTATATGATTCAAATGTACACTAAAGCAATCAAGATATTAGATTAATTAAGTACCACACTGTGGGTAATAGACTTGTTGCATACAGTGTGACTCAGTTGATTTAAGCACCTCCAACTGTGTGACACAAAACTACCACCATACATTTACATTTTTCATGAAAATGTTGCAACTTACACAAATGTGTCAAAATCTGGTTGATATGACTAACTATAAAGATTGTTGTTATTATGAATAGCTTACAAATTGCCTTGTTCTTACAATACCATCCATGTAGTAATTTGTGTCCTGCACCAAATATATCATGAACCAATATGATTGTTAATGATGATGTGTAAGACAAGCACTATAGATGAAACTCCATGCTTCGTCTGCAGCAATGTAAAAGATACCTGCATGTACAATTAATGTAACATAATCAGTCTGTCAAAGCAGTTTTACTCTAATTAATCTGAACTTCAAAAGCTAGTTTGAACATTTGTCAATAGACAGTTGAAAACTAGAGAAAATGATGAGGAAACTAATAGCTTTAAAATGACTTGCCTTACAAGCATGATCAAAGGCAATATGGGGAAAACAAAATTCAGTTCTTTGATAAAATGAAACACTTGTTTGCCTTACATGGATGGGCAAAAGCCGTACTATAATGCCAAATGGTCTTTGAATCTTTTTAAGTGCCCTGAGCTGTCTCCGTGTCTATCATCATTCCCACAAGTGGTCCTTCTTGGAGCTGAAACCTGTGTATGAGTTTAAATGCATGAGAATAAAGAGCGCTCTGTGCAGCGGATGCTGTTTTGGGTAATCTGATAAGTATCCATGATGATGACTAAGATATCAAAGTGCTGTACTCTCCTTTCCACCACCAGCTCCACCAAAGGGTCTACCAAAGGCTTTTGTTCTAAACAAGTGTCATTACCACATGTTAGACAAAACTACTTCATTTATATTTTATTTAGAATTTATATTTTAGGCACATGTATACTGGCTTCATTGATTATTACTGTCTAGGACTCTAAGACTATTAAACACAAAGCTTTTAGTTAATAACAAACAAATACAGGCATGGCCTGATGTACAACATACAGTACATATACAGTACACATATACAGTATATATATTTGAGAATAATGTGCATTTTCTTGTGCTTTGTTACAGAACTTCCAACATTTCAATGTATGTGGGAAGAACCCATTGTCATTTTAAACCTTTTTTTATTGTTTATGCCAATTATGGGATTTCCTATGTCATATTAATGTATTCTCTTTTTAGAGATTTCCGCTTCTCAAGCAAATGTTTGTGAATACTTAAAAAAACATGCCTATTCTTGTGAGGACAAAGAAACACCTCTCATATCTCTATTAACACTTAATAGTAATAATCTTTAACAGTGATTTAAGTGATTCTAACTTACAAAATATTGAGCCATTTAATTTTCTGCTGAAAGACTTTACGCAGCTATACTGTATTTTAGAGTATAGTATAATATATTTTATTTTTATCTAGTCTGCGGTTACATTCTAACACTAAGTACTGAAATGTTTTTAACACAATACGGCTTATCACTTGCTCATTCTACGGTTGTTCTAACTTACTAATACTACATTCCTCAATTATAGAAACTATGTTTCTATAATTAATATAATTCTTATGTATTTTTTTATTTTCCAAATTTCTGATGCACAAAAATTCAACAAACTCATGAACACAATAGTACCCAGAAGACCACTGTATACTACTTGTCATTTTGTGAGAATTTCATTTTCCAGATGTGTTCAAGTTCCAGGCTACAGTACTGTATATGTTACTCGGAAAAAGTCAGCACAACAACAACAGTTATGCTAACATATAGTGACTGTAGTCATTGGACATTGGAAAAGCTGTGCTTTCATGTAATTTCCTTAATTGACAAATGGGGGAGCTCTTGTGTTTCGATTTCTACCTATGAAATAAAAATACTGAACAGGACAGAGACAGCAAAATGGTGGGATTAAAAACATTGCATTCCAATCTAAATCATACATTCTGAAGATACTTCAGAGAAGTTGTTTAAAACATGGAAGCCTACTATACTTATCAACTAATCCAGTTGTATTTTTTCAGAGAACATGCAGTGAAAGTAGTATGCAGTAATATAGTGGTTTGTTTCAATTTAATAGATTTCATATGTTTGTTAAGAGGGAGTCCTCCTTCAAACATCAAATACTTCCTGATTAGCCTTTTCTATTTTTGAAAAGGAGCTTTTAAACTTTTGAAAGAAGCTTTTCCTTTATTAGCCATTTACTGTACTTTGTGGCACAACTAGTGGTATGATGTGTTTGATTAAAAGATGCATAAGCTGAGAGGAGTAACCCCTCAAAAAGTTTTAATATTATCTGAAATCTATGATCAACATACATATTTAATCATAATGCAACATATTATAATTTTGCAGAATACCCATGTACTATATAAATTATTATTAGCATACATTAAGCATTAATATTAAGCATTAATATTTCATCTTTTACAGTTACTAATTATGTCTGGTTACATTTCTTGCATGTATTTGTTGCTTACAAAAGCTGCAGTGACTTTTTATAAAAATTAAAATGCCTCAATATAACAATCTGAGAAATACATTTTTGTGACTGCTCACAAGATTATTTTGTCTTTTTTGTGTTCAACAGTTGCATAATATTTTTCTGAAATAACATAACAAAATTGATATGAGAACATCATTTCTTTGTTGCTTTAAATTGAACTTCATTTGTGAAATAATCCTAGTAGTTGCTAGAGAAACAATGCTTGCCCTTGCTGAATCAGACATTTTGCTAAAAAAAGTTTAGAATGACATACAGTAACCTATATATTTTTGAAAAGATGTAGAGTGCAATTTGAAGCAATCTTACATCACTGTTATATTGTAGATTTAATTTTTATAGTGGTTTTTAGCATTTAATTAAACCACAATAAAAAAGTCTTTAGAGCTATAGTTGGCCTTGTGCCAGTTGTGTGAACAAAATTATTATTTTTTAAAACATAGATCTTATGTACCATTGAATAACAATTCAAAGGTAACAGGTGTTTAATTATTACTTTTTTCTATAAGATATAAGTAATTAATGTATCAGATGTTTAGTGTATTGCTGAACTTACTAAATCTTAACATATATATAAAGGACATAGTAGGTTTTTGTATAAAATTGACTAATTCTGTTTTTTGTCAAATATCCACCAATCAAACTGAAAAAAATAAATTCATGGGATGACTTGTAAATAATACAAACTGAAAAGGAACAATTGTTTTAATTTTAGGCTAATCAAAACTATTGCTATCATACTTAACACTTAAAGCTTTTAAATGTTTGTGATGTCATGCATTATACTAAAGAAAATATCTTACATAATTTTAATGCTGGGGTTACTGACCTAACATGAAGTGATCATAGAACACCACAATTACATACATAATACTATAGATATTATTTATTTTGGTGGTTGAGGGACTTCTGTTTTGAGGCTATCTGCAAATTTAAAAATATATATATAAGCTTCATGTCAAGAGGTTGTTTGAGCACTAGATTGCCAATCTGTCTGATTATGTACGTTCTTTAAAAGGGTGACTGTTATGTGAACTTGAGGTCAGTCACATATACGCCATGTGTCAACACAGTCTAGTACTGTAGAAATACACGATCTGAATTCAAGTGGCACAACACAATGAGCTGACATAATTCCCTTTTTTACATGTATTCCAAGAACACTTAATACACTTATGCAGAGAAGGGAGTGGTAACAGGATGGATATTCTGTATTTACGAAATCAGTAATTACTGAAGTACCTTAATCTGGATGTTGTTTAGTTAATGCTGTTAACTGGATCAAGAGAATTATGAATTGGCTACATTACTCTGCTCTCCTCCCCACTGATCGCTGATGTGTGGTGAGCGTTCTGGCGCACTATGGCTGCCGTCGCATCATCCAGGTGGATGCTGCACATTGGTGGTGGTGGAGGGGAGTCCCCATTACCTGTAAAGCGCTTTGAGTGGTGTGTCCAGAAAAGCGCTATATAAGTGTAAGCAATTGTTATTATTATTATAAGAGAAGCATTTTCTAAAAATGTGATCATTTTGTGTACTAAACCTGGCAGGCAGTGTTGAAAAACTATCGTGTATATTTTCTGTTAAATTTTTTGTTCAAAACTATCGTTTGGTGTCATTGATTCTTTCCCTTCATGAGATAAATTAAGAGCTTTGCTCCAAGTCAATGGCTACACTCATTGCTACAGAATAACAGATCCAATAATAATTAACACTCAACAGTAAACAGGCAAATCCTAAATAATGAAACATTTGTAATCAAGATTGTTCAAGACGCCAAAGAATAAATAAACCACTTACAGGCAATGTAAAGCAATGAATGTCATGAATTTGTATATGTAACCAGCTAGCTTCATGTTAAAAGGAAAGTACATGCATAATCTTGTGTTACAATTTCACTGGCCTCTCTATACTGCCATAGATAAGAAACAACATACATTAAATTAAAATACATTTTTTAATTAATGGCCTTTGGATTCACTGCTACGCTAATGACAGTCAGATATATTTGCAGACCACATTGAATACTGTTCCTGTAATTTCTGCACTTTATATTTATATGGATGCTACAAAGTATATTTCATATAAACTGTCAGAAGACTGAATTACACTAATAGGGTTAGGCTCAAGCATCACCTTCCCAAAGTTGCTGACTTCAGTGTTGTTGTTGTTGGCAGACTTGAAATCAGACCTTGCAGGGAAGTTGAAATGCATGTTCGAAACTTAGGGAGGGCATCTCTCTTCTCCATTATCTTACTGCTTAGTTAAGACCCTTGTTTTTCCTGTCTGATGCTGAAATACTGAAAATACTATAGCACCTTGCTTGGGTTATCTGTGTGTGCTATTGTACAGTGTATTGGGTGTTTTGAAAATTGCTCATAAATACAATTGTTTTTATTAGCAACTGCTATATATTTAGAAATCTATACTTAAAAAAATGATTTATTTTTATTAATCTATGAAAGGCTAAAACACCAATAAAACACACAGAATAATCCAGAAAGAAGATAAATGATCTGCCTTACAGACAAGTTAATGTGTACTAAATGAACAATTCACCCCACAGCTCTTAAGAAATCAAAACCAGCTCTTATTCAGGAGCTCTTACAGTACATTTCAGGTAAAGACTTCACTAAGGTTGTAAACAAGAAATTTTATAAAGAGAAGCTGGCTTTAGCCTTTGATATATAAAAATATGACTGACTATATTAGTAAAAATGATCAAATAACTGAAGATAAGCTTTACTAAGGAAAACTACAAAGAGAAGAATATCTATTGTAGATAAGTAACCAGAACATTGCTTTAAATTGTGGCAATTAGGAAAGAATAAGAAACACACTTCAAGTTTCACTAGAAAAATGGAGATTAATTATCTTGTGGCCTCATCTATCCCTGGTTATTCTTATTATAACTTTTCACATGAGAATTTGGGTAATATATTCCTGAAACAAGTGCCCACCCACTTGTTAATGTAGACAATATATAACTAAGTACATAGCACGCTGTCACCCCTAATGCCTCACATGACAATCAAATGGCAATATGTCAGTTATTATGTTAATATGATGGCAGCAGGTAAGCTAATAATATTACATTTTGATATTATTTTGAATATTTATATATTTTTCTGTCTTCACAAAGACTTTGTAGCTAATGCTTTATGCCACTGACCTAATGTACTGTAAATATACAAAATGTTGACTATATGAACTTTAAGTTATAATATTGCCACCAAAATGTGAAAGTGATGAATATACATTAGTGGCTTGGGTTACTTGAAACAATTTCTCCCACCTGTTCATTATTACGTTTGATTGGAAACTGTGGAGCAGGTTTGTGTATAGTATTTACTGCACATTTTATAAACTATAAAATGAATAAAGAGGAACAAAGATCTGTTTTTTAGCATTTGGAATATAAAAAGCAGGTTACTACTACATCATATTAATAAAAGACATAATCCGTCATCATATCAGTGTTTCACTACTGATTTCAAACCCGTTCATGTAAGAGCAACAGTTCTCCAAGTACCATGTGCAAAGAAAACAGTTATGGACCAAGATTTAGTTTCCTATATTTTGTATTTAATTCTGTTTGTATTTATTCACCTTCCAGTACGCCTTTCTAAAATATTGTATTATGGGATGCATTTTTAATGATTTAAAAATATGTAAATACTTTTTTGCAATCCCAAGGGCTACACATTAAGCTATGTCACTCCTGAGAAACATCAATAGTGTCACTTCAACACTGGAGTTAATGCAGACAATGAAGACTGGAGCCAGAACAGCAGTGATTTTAATGGTGCTCTGGGGATGACGTGTGATATACTATCCAGTTATCCTTGCCCCCTTTCAATTTTCACGTCAATCCAGAATTTGGGTAAAAGTTAAAAACTTTAGCTAGGCATGGAACAAATGCAGCAGCTTCTGTGCTTTGATACACATCCTTCAGGAAGATGACTGACTAGAAAATTGGGCTTAAATGAAGATAGGAATAGATCAATCCAAGGAAATGTACTTAATTCTAAGCTCTGCTACTGTGTTGGTTCAAAGGTTCTTATCTTTTACAGAAAGTAATGCTTTATTTTTAATAAAATACTGCAGAAGAAAGAAGTATATGAAGGATAATAAAAAATGTTCCATTTAACAATATTTATTTTCAACATAGCTATTAACATCACTGTTTTTAAACACATTTCTATAAAACAGTTATTATTTTTAATATACTGTATTTATGTTGCTCCTAGTACATTGTTTCCCAGTGTTAGGTTATCAATAAAAGCTGGATGATATAAACAATTATGGTACTTCTGTTTTATGTCACCATATTGTTTACTAATTATAGAAACTGATATTTTAATTATGGGAATTAATAAACATGATTTGTCTTGTGACAGGATCTTGATAATATAGACTCAGCTTTGGTAACATTAATTATTTTCTGCCATCAAAGGTTAAGTATGACTAATTATAATTAATAGAGCTCTGACTTTCCAGTGCAAAACTGGGTAGATGCAGAATTATTCTCATTAATTATGATATTTTGACTTTATAATTAAGGTTGCTGTATTGAATTGTTTTGATTGTTCTTAGGGCTGAGACGTTTTGTGTAAACATTAAAATAAAAGACATAAAATTCTCTTTGAAACAACTGATGAATATTTAGGACAGTACATTTGGATAAATTTTAAAGAACTCAGATAAATAGTATGTTATGTGGATAATGGGTGGGTTGGAACAGTCAGGATTATAGTAAATGCTTTTTTCCTATTAAATGTTCACTTCTCAATTAAATGCAACTTGCATGTGTATTCTTCAGCTCTCTTTTTTAATCTTATGTCACACTGCTTTAACAACTTGTATCTGTATACTGCTTACAAGTTTAAGGCTGTGACATAAGGGATTCAATGTTGTCCACTTGTTACCGATTACACAGCACATAAGACAAAGGGGTACAAGCCTAGACCAGGCATTTATTTGCCTGTGAAGCAAGAGACATAATTGTGTGAGGGAGAAAAATGCAGGCACATTTTCTGGTTATCGCCAGCCCAGGCATAGTCTCTTTCCCAGGGACGGAAATGCTAATCATCAATCTCACCGTGCATGCAATGTCTCTGTTTAATAGCTGATAGAGCGTCTCCAAAGGCTTTTTTGCCTCTTTGTTTAAAATGACATATAATGGGCCCAGCCTTATCAGCGTCTCTAAATGCATTTTCTGCACTGTATCCCCACTAGGGGATTTGGTCCAGTCTAATGAATATGTGCAGGATTGATTTTGAGCTTGGGATAATTTAATCCATCAATTTAACATGAAATGAATATGCAAAGGGGGGAGCCTCTTCAAGGATGAAAAAAGGGAAAAAAACAGTAGGGAGAGTTCTTATTAATTTAAAATGGATTTGAGAAATGGGAGAAGGCAGCTGCTATTAGTATCTGCCACTGGGCCCTAACCTCCAAGAACCGTTACCCTGTGAATACAGCTGCTTTATTTAAAGCAAGTCAGTACGTATTCAGCAATACTTAAACATGACAAGCTTTGAATTCAGAAGAATGCTTTCATTTTACTTTATAGCATCAACGTCAGTCCCAGTAGGTCAATATAATACCCTTCTTTGAAGATGATGATGCTCACAGTAATGCTGTTATGAGGATTATTATTATTATTATTATTATTATTATTATTATTATTTATTAGGAAGACGACAATTGAAAGCATTGGATAATTATCCTCAAACTCAACAATTTTATAACAAAACTTTGATGAGCCATGATGTACAAGTGAAAGTTAATGATATAAATTAATGATATGATAGTTAATAATATAAAATAATGAAAAGAATGCCTTTAGTATGGTAGGAAACCATGCACCATAGTTCACAGTAAACACCTATAGTATGCTCTGTATAATCTTGTGTCATGGACCTATCTCTTGAAGAACAGATATGAATCACCTACTGAGTCTAAGAAGACAGTAGATTTGTTTTTGATTATTACTGTAGATAGTATTACAGGATTCATACAGTAAGTATTTTGTTATACTATTTTGTTCCTACTTCTAGTGCATAAGGGGATAAACACCTAATTGTTAAAAATATACTGGTAGGTAGGTGTTACAATATTTGATAGCTCAGTTTTATCACCTACACAAATGAAAGAATAATTTTAACTCAATATGTAACTACAAAATGACCAGCATGGTATCAGATTATTTGTTAACAACAAATAAACAAAATATATTTACTTTTTATGCTCACCTGGTAGCACAGATGTTTCTCTATAGATTAGTTATCATCATTGAATTAAAACTTTTACTTGTCCGCCACCAAAATAATTTACTTACTTCACTTAGCTGTTAGGCTATTTCTATCTAATAATTTCTGGTCTAAAGTTTGTAACAGTGAATTTTAAATTAGAAGGTGTTTAAAGTTTGAGAAAAGAATGCAGAATGCTGCCTATGGTCATCACACAACTCCATATTCACCAGGTCACTTTCAGAAGGATAGGATTTTTAAATTTTAAACAGAATATAAACTAATACACGTTTCTTAAATATTGGGGCTTATTGACCACAAGTACAGTAAACCTGTAATAAACATCTGTTCCTGCCAACAATCAGATTAAATATACAGATGATCAATTGATTGATTTGGTTAGTATAGTCATTAGAAAATTAGATTTTATGTATGATTTATTATTAACAAAAGGTAAACACCTTCTTTATCAAATTAATAACTGCAACAAAACAGTAACAATAAACTGCATCATGTATTACCAAAATGCATGAAAAGTTACAGCACATTTACTAATAAATTTCTTCAAAATTGTTTTACTCATCCTCTACAGAAATAGTGGTTTCCTTTAACACTAAATGAATAATTATCACACCAATGTCTTCCTCCCTAGGCAAAATATTTTCTACATAAATGTATTGAATTGTTTGTTTCATGCAGTCAATGCATCAAAGTTAGGGTAAGAATATAAAATGGACTTCTCAGTGTATTTTCTAAAATTTACAAACTTATAGTATGCAATTCATGATTACAGGAAGATTCCGAAACTTCCAATTTCAGCTACTGCATGATATTTGAAAAAGGAAGGCGTTCCCCATGTTTATTACTTCTTTGTACATACTTGCTTTATAATGTTCTATCCTTTCTTAGGAGTTCTTTATATGATGCTACTGAATGTAAATCACTGATACCAAGAGAACATAAAGTGCTGCTGTCTTTTGCTGATTTTTCTTATTCTGGGCTTGAGATTTTTTTTCTTCTGAGTTCTTCCCATTGTGAGCCTAGAGACACCTGTGTGTATTCACTCTGGGATTTGTGACTGCTAAAACATCTTTTCAATGTAACTTTATAGATATTTCCTCTCGGGCTGAGTGGTGGATGAAGAACAAAGCAGCGAAGCATCTTTAAATGCCAAGCAGTCTTCTGAAGATCCCCTTCTTTTGATATTAAATGAAAAAAAGAGATCCATTTGAACTCATAGCTCAACACACGTCATGCTCCACAGAGAATTAAATTACATAGGAATGCATATGAAAGAATGTTTTGAATGAGCACAACCTTTTATATTCAATATCCAGTTGAATGCAGCCCTTTGATTGAGAACACAGCTGACCGTGCTACTGTTTCAAAGTGCTTGGAAATGTTCTTTCAGCAGCTCAGCTAATAAGAGACTTTTGTGAGTAGTTTTGACAGCTTTCTAATGTAATCTTTCTTTTCTTTGCTTATTGCTAGCTTCCGCTTTTTACTGGCTGGCTGCTTGTCACTGAATCCAAATTGTGATTACAAACGTTATAATGAATCTACTTTGTAAAAGTGGAAGGGAATTTGAAATGCTGTTGATGGATAACCTAGTATAACCTGAGGGGCTCTGAGGATGTCTGAAAGCAATCTTTGAAACGTACCTCATGCACAGTATGATTCAGCTGGGGTATCTTTGTTCAAAGAAAGAACCCAGATAACATGCTGAAGATACTAGCAGAGCATGGTGACACTGGCAAGAAAATCAAATTCTTCATTAGCTAAACACTGGGATGCTGAAAAGATAGAAATCCAGGATATTTTATGTTTTACAAAATACAGGTTAGCAACCTGACAGACATGTAAATTAGCAAATCAACGCAAAGTACATAAATATGGCAATCCATTTCAATATTTTCACACTTGTACCATGTGTAATTATTTTTAAATAATGTTCTTTTTTTCATGTTTTGTTGGCTGTTTTCTTGATTTTGCCATACAAAAAGCCAGGATGGTTTTGAAGGTCTCACCCGTAAATTAAAATTCTAGCTTCATAAGGAGCCCTCAATGGTCCACTGCGGGTATACATCAACAAAATAATTTTATTTTCAGGGAAGTTAGTAGGCACATAGCACTGGGCAAAGGGTTAGACTAAAGGAAATGAAGTCAATACTACCCGCAATATATATTAGATAGACTCAAGAATAATGTATGCACGGTCAGAGCACATTTGCCAGTCTACTGCATTATTATTGACTATTCATTTTTTTCACTTGTCATTGATGCATGTGGCAAAAGAGTAAGTAATGCATATGTAACCTATAGCCCTTTAAATATACATTTGGTAGAACTAAGCCTCTCAGTGATTTTGCCCTTATCTGCATTTGCAGGTTGGTAAGATCCATCAATGTTTATGAAACTCTGCAACATAATTCCATTGCATTTGTTTTTGGAACACACAGCAGGAAGTTTTCTATTATACAATGAATATCTTGTAGTAACATTTTAAATATCTGTGGGTAACCATCTTGAATTTCGTTTTTATAAAGAATTTCCCAAATATTTTATGAGATAAGGAAGATAAGAGTAAAACTCCCCAGCTCTATGGGAAGATAACTAGGTTTTATTAATGACCTGCCATAGAAAGTGGCTGGATAATTAAAGGTTTTTTGCCTCTTCCTAGGAGGATAGTGGACAAATTTTGTTGATGGTTTGATAACCAGAGGACACTAGTGAAAAAGAAAAAAAAAATCCTATTGATGCTATCAAGGGTCATTCAATTTGTTCAGGACACCCACTCCTATCAGTTAATTTCACCTGTGAATAGTTAATTATCCAATGAATGCATATGGGCAAGCCATTAATAAAATTTGACTATGTCATTGGTTTAATTCACCCTTGTGCAAGTTTTATCAGAAGGAATCAGGTTTTAGGTTTGAGACACCAGTGTAGCTACAGTGGCCATTTTTGTGTCAGCTAAGAAGACAAATGGAAGACAAGAGATCTGGAGAATGATGTTTGTAATGAAATGGGATGTGAAAATATAACATTGTATTGCATATCTCATTCCTTGTAAGAACAAGCCCATGAATATAGAAAGCATGAAGAGAAACAGACACTCAAACTGAGCTCTTTTCTTCATAAAAGCACTTTGTATGCAGAAAATTGACATTTTTACCACACATGCAAAGAGCAAAAAGAAAAGTATTTTATGATTTACAATGTTTTGGAGGATTTTTATGAACTTTAATGAATGGAGTCTACACTCAATTCTAATAGTTCATTTAAGCATGTTTTTTTAAGATTTTGATTTTTTGTTGTTAGTGACTATTCCATTTGTTTCACAATGCTACAAAATCTGATCTGGGAAATATTTCAGTGTTGTGTAGGTATCAGTATTCCATGATTCACAGTGCATTTATTAACACACAATTCCTTCTGCAAAAGCTAACCTTACAAAAACAGTGAAATGTCAAATTCCACAGTGAAAGAAATTGTGGCCTTAATAGTTGAACATACAAAGTAGCCTGTAATGACCTGAGCATTGCAAAAGAATACTGAAAAAAAATTAGGCAGACAGGTATCCAATCCTGGATAAGATTAAATTAATACTAGTGTGACTCTCATTCGCTCATGTAGACGTTGGGTGCTGAAGTGACATTTGAAACAGTTGTCAGCACTAGTTTGCCTAAATGTTCATTTGCCATTTGACTACACTTTCAGATATAACAATTCACACAAATCACTGCTGTTGCATTTATATTTCCCAACTCAAGCTTCTCTCCTACTGATACATAATAATCATTTGCTTTTTTTTTCCTTCCGACATGCCAATTCCCAGTGTGTTACATTGAAAGAAAAAGCCAAGAAACTTGTTTTAGGAAAACAAACTCAAACAAAGTATGTCCCTTGGTAAGAAAACAACATACCTTCTTGTATGGTTTAAATAGGATTCATGTCATTAATACCATTCAGATGTTTCCAAGGTATCATATCTATGAAAAAAATATTTTTCATTCTTTATTTTAAATGGATTATTGCTTGTCGTTAGTAAGGATTGTGCAAGAATCTAAGAAACGGCAAGTGTACATCAACTGTATTTACATTATATCAGATGATTAACGCATCTAATAAAATGTAAAGTTCAATGGACTGTGCTGACTGAAGCAGGAAACTTAAACTATTAGGATTCTCTCTGGAACCAGTCACTGACAGTCTCTAGCTTCTGCATTGAAAGAAACTGATGTAAGCAGACGGATTGTTAACAGATCTGAATCACCATTTTTTTCCCCTTAAAAGATGTATTAACCTTTTGCTGCAGCTTTTCGTATTAGTCCAATTCTTCTTTTGATCCATTAGCGGAATATCCATCACACCAGATGTATCTCACTGTGAGGGTTGAGGCACATTAATCCTGGCAGTTGGCACTAAGTGTTTAAGTGTAATGTTATCCATCCCTTGTGTGTTTTGCCAGACAGCGGTGAGTCAGGGTAGACAGATCCAATGTATACTTATCACTGTGGATAAGCAGATTATCACTCAATCGAATACTGCTGTATCTTAACTGTAACCCTGACCTGAGCTCTCATCTTAATCTTAAAAGCTCTGGACATCAGAAATTGTGTGCCCTTTCTTCCTTGTCAAGTGCCTGCTGTCAGGGTCAAGTTACACTTCTGAGTTCTTGAAAAGTTTTAGGACTAGGGTGAGTGTGAGGAAAAACTGATGGCAAAGCTTTTGAAGTCCTGTGCCATGGTTTATCAGGGAGGAAATGTCAGGGAATCTGCTGTGGTGTGGGTTTGAAGACTCACTTTGGAAGCTGATGTTTTGTTGGCACTGATGACTCATTAGTGATTCTGATTGGAGTTAAGATGCGTTCTGCTTGCTTTGATTTTTCTTCTTTTTTATTTTTACATTATTTCTTTTTTTACACTAAATATAAACAATGTATTTACATGAAAGATTGCAATTTACATTATTAAGCATTAACTGAAATTCATTGCTTTACTAAGAACAAAAGCATATAAAAAACAAGTTTTTTTCTTGAAGAAAACCAGTGATTCCTTTACTGTCTTATTAACAGATACAAAGGTAAACACACTTAAAATTGTTGTTTTTCTTATGGGAGACTTTGTTGTCACTAAACAAAAAGGCATTTCCTTGCAAAATAAGTTAATACATGTATACTTTACATATACTACTTATCATACTGACCATAACTATCGTACCAAAGCAACTCTTAGTGTTTGTCTGAAGAAATAGTTTACCTCATCACATTTGCACTTTGACTGACTAGTCTGACTGCCTGACCTGATGCTAACTCTGCCAGACTTCCCCACTGGGAATAAACTGCACTATTGGAGTCTAATGTCAGTAGTTTTTTATTATTGGTGTTTTATGTCACTACATTTGCCTCAAAAGCTGTTGCAATGACCTTGTAATGGGCTTCTGAAAGAAAAAGGTAAGTTTTTAGGTTGACCTGAGTGAATTATCTCTGCAGATGCCTGTCTATTAGTATTAGCACTTTTATTATTTATTTGCTTTGCAGAAACTCTTATTCCAGTTGACTTACTACACTTTATATATGAAGTTTACATTAGGGAAGTACAAGGAACAATCATGTTAGTACAACAAGTATAATTAATAAAATGATTCTCTTACTGTCTTTTTAACAACCATAGTAGCAGTGCCATCATTTTCTAATTTCATGTGTCAGCAGTCAGGTCTTTCTCAATTGTCTGATGTCACTGTTGGCATTCTGTGTATGTCTTCTCAATGAGCACAGTAGAAACGTTACAATCTCATGCCTCTCACTTGAAAAACTTTATTCCCTCATATTAATTCTAAAAAATGTACATGCATAATTGTGGAACATTTCACTGAAGGGAAAATTATACATATTTTGTAACCATGAAAGACTAATTTTCTACACAGCTTATGAAATCGTTACTGTATAATGATATTTGTATAATGTTACTGAACTGGATGTTTGTCTACAATCGAAAGATGATAAATCTGACTTGAATAGTGTTATTGAAGTACTTATGTATATGTCTAACATGCCTGGTATTATTTTATTATAATAAACAACTATCTATCAATGGAAATAGTATTCTAAGTAGAAAGTAAACAACACAATATGTACTTTGTAAAATAAGATACACTATACATCGTGAATTGTGTAAAAGGAAAATGTACAGTTAATGTTACTTTGCAAAAGAAAAAAATAAGTTTTGTTACATAACATTTCAATTAACATAAAAATGAAGAAATACTGCACATAAAAACTTACAGTGCCAAAAAATAATTTGTGAACTCGTATACAGTATGTACACTTATTTCAGTCTAAAATGTAATTATACTGTATCATCATGAAAGTCTAAAGACTAAACGTAATCAAAATACAATACAAAGACAGAAGATGTATTTGAATTTTTTAATTAACAAATTGATACATTACTAAATATCTAAGTATGTGAACCCTTATATTCTATAACTGGTGGCACCTCCTCCGGCAGCAACTAGATGTTTCCTGTAACTGTTTATCAGTCTCTGACATCAGCTTTTTTTGACACATTGTTCTTACAGGACTGCTTCAAGTGTATGTCATTTGAGGCTGTTCTTGCATGAATAACTCACTTCAGTTCCTACCATAACATTTCATTGGGGTTTAGGCCAGGACTTTGACTTGACTAATTCAAAATGCAAAATTTCTCCTTCAGCCATTCTGTTGTATATCCGCTTGTATTCATTGACTTGCTACATGCCCAGCTTTCTGTTCAGCTTCAGCTGATAAACGCAAGGCCTGACATTCTCTCCCAGAATTCTTTTCTGATACAATGCTGAATTCATGTTTCTGTTAATGATGGCAATCTGTCTCGTTCCTGAGGTAACAGAGCAGCCCCAAACCATGACACTCGTACAACCATGCTTGACAGCCAGAATGGGGTTCTTCTGCTGGATAGCAGCGTTTTGGCTGTTTCCAAATGTATAGAATCACAGCACTTAAGAATACCTGGGTGATCCACAGGACTCCTAGAAGAATTTTCTGGACAGACAAGTCAATAGATGAACTGTTTAGGCCACAATGAGAAACATTCTGGGTGGCAAACACCAAGCACTGCCTTCCAACCGAAGAACTCAAGCATATGGTCAAGCATGTTGTTGGGACTATCATGGTTCTGTAAAGGCAAAGCTACTTACTACAGTGTACCTACAGTGTACCTGAAGCAAACATCTAAACAAAACAATCAACTCAATAGAAAAGATTTATTACCAGTATAACTTCACAAGGAAAAAGCAGATCCAAAAGACAAAGAGCATGACTTATATAAATTACTAATTTCTCAATAAAATAAAGGAAATATATGTATTTATTTTCTTTTTAAATAAGAAGTCACCATGTTTTTTTTTATTTCATACTTTATGAATGAGTTTTTAAAGGCTTAAAGAACAACAGAGAATTATTCAGCATCGAATATGAATTAACATGAATGTGCATCAGGATTTCAAGCATTCTGCAATTTCCCTCACGGGATCAATAAAGTATCTATCTATTTACTTCTGCTTTGTTGCCAATGCAGTGTACAGTAATAACTAGGGATATTTATATACTGCTTTTGTTAAATCATCATGCGCCAGCAGCTCCACTCCACAGTTGGAGAAGTAAAAAAATTACTTCACTGGCAGAATGAAGGGTGTACTTCTGCTATCAGATATCAATCTCATATCAAAAATATGCTGTCAATATTTTTGAGTCTTAAGTATGGCAGTTATAACATTTTTTTATTAAAATAGTTATGAATGTATTTTAGTATACATAGAAAGGATATGAAAAACTTAATGGACTAGAAACACAAAGAACTGAAATAAAAACTCCAGTGATGTCAGTATGTTCTTAAAGATACAAGTACAAGAATAAAATATGTTTCACATAATATTCAACAATATCTTTCTGTGTTTATTTGGTATGTGGATGTACGACACATTTATGTAACTCCCTAAGTTGTAGTTTAAGCTGAATGCTGGCTTTAGAGATTTCCTGAGGTGTTGCCTAGTGTATACTGTACTTCAGGACAGTAAAGAAAATTTAGTTTTAATCATCTTCCAGTAAGGAAGCACTTCTAATCTTCTGGTATCTCCTCTCCCCTATTTTTAAAAGGGGCATCTCCCCAGTGTAAATGATTCAGCTGGTTCAGTGAACAGCATGCAAAATCTTGATGGGTGTAACTCATTTTGTGTTCAATAAAAGATAATAGGGGAGATCATTAGAACAACCATGTCAGTTTAAATGTATTTTCTTTGTACTGAGTTAAATCCCTGCAGAAACCTTTTCAATTTATTTAGTCTCTTTGAGAACAATACTATCCCAACAGGCCCCCACACAAAGGACCATTACAAATGACGATTTATATTTCATATGTTCAGAAATGTTTGGTACAGGTTACAAATGGAGGTTTAGTAAAGTATTTATGCTATGCTACCAACAGGATATGTATTAGTAATATGCATAAAGTAGAAAGAAACATACTTGGTTGCTTATATCCATTTGTTGTCAAGATGTATTCCGCCTTTTGGAGTAACAAGAGAATAAAAATCCAACTGCAGAAAAGTAAGTGGGCTCAAAAAGCAAGCTGAAGCTACATTTACAAACTGCTGAATACAGCTTTAACATCTAAAAAGAAAGTATAGTGTAGTCTTTTACTCACCTTTTCCAGAAATGTATGACTTTTTAAATGTGAACATAACATATACCACAACATGAACTATAACATAAACATGGCTAGCACTTACTGTGATATTGAAAAGATTATTATGCTGCCTTTTTAATTAGCAATTTACTTTTCATTATCAAGGTGGGTGGATTGATACATTAAAATGTATGTTGTGAAAAATGCAAAATGCTGGTTAAATGCTGGGGTTCCTTAGGTACAAGTGAGAATTTAACAAAAAGTTTGCTTTGTATAGTGTGATTTCACATGACAAGTAGAATTAGAAGCTATTTAAATTTAATCAATGCTTATATTGTACTAGTTGACAAAATTATCATTAGCCAGATTTACTAAATACTTTCATGAAAATACTAGCAATTATTTAATGACAAAAATAGAAAACATTTGACGAAAGGGGGTGAAAACCTTTTTGAGTTATAAGTACAGTACATACTGTACATTGACCACCAATTTCAGAGATACTACTTTCGGTTGTACATTAAATTGTTTCTTATCTTCAAAGTTCACCTTGAATTGCAATTCAGTGATAAAAAATAAATAATCATAAATATAGATCCATTAGAAAATGGATTTAGAAATAATTGTTTTATCCAATACATGGTGGCAGAGAAGCCAGAACTAATCCCAGCAAGCAACAGGTGCAAGGCAGGGTTCAGCCTGGATGCCTGTCAATTACAGAGCAGACATATAGACACAAACATGCATAACATATTCATAGCCAGAATATGAGGAAATACACATATGCAATGAGTAAATATGTACTGTAGCTATCCACACTCACATACTTCAATAAGAGTTCAGATATCAGACTGATCTTATTACTACGGTTTTGTGGATGATTTAAGATAAGAGAAATATAGTTGGTACAGTTACTGTAGTTACTATATACCCAGAAAGTGGGTGACTGATTCAGAAATAAGAAAGCACCCATGCAACAATGAATCAAACTAATAGTCTTGGGATTTTATAGCCCAGTTGAACATAATGGAATTGCAACAAACATCATGATCAAGTAGACATTCTTGACAGTTATTTGACTGTGTGGATACAGAAATTTTATTGGAACCTGCAAGAAATACTAAATTGTTAAATGGCAATGAAAAGTGACACAAATTCAAGTCAGTCTCTGCTTTCTGAAATGAAAAAGGGCGGAGTGCAATATTAGTCCAGGCAAAAAACAAGCACTCATGGCAAATCTTATTTAGGCGGCCTAAACAATCCCATCCCCCAAGGAAAATAATTAGTTGGATAGAAAATAGAAAGGTGATTTATAACTTCTGCTGAACACAGCATAACTCACGAGAAAGTAAAAAGTACCACTTATATATAGTATATACACCCAGTTATTGAAAAACTGGAAAAATTATGCTTCTATTGGCCTTGTGATATTAGAATTGTTTTATACTAACATCTATAATTAGGTAAAGAAGTGTTGTGACTTTAAGTTGAAGCAAAGCTTTTAGTCTTTAGTCCCAAGCAAATCATCTGTGGCAGCCAATTGAAACATAAGACCATACAACAAGATTTTCTTTGTTGATCAGATACAAATGTCAGGACAAGGCTACACTAACCTGATGAGCTCTAATTGTTACTTAAACACACATGACATGACAAAAACAAATATATTTTTCATAATTTTATCCTTAAAGTCTACTTATACTTTTTCTCCTGTAAAAAAGACATTTCCATTGAGCATAACTTTCCACATATGTCGTTTGTCAGGCGTTCCTAACTTTTGGGGATTTTTCATCTTATGTCCCTACATTGAAAGTAAGGCATGACCCCCTAGGTGTTTTAGATGTCCATGAACATGGATTAAATTACTTTTCAGGGACATTTACATTTTATTCTGGTAGAGTTAACTAATATTAACATTATAACTACATTATAAAATATTTATACCAGAAACTTAACAGCTCAGCATACAGAGCCCTAGTGATAGACTAAACATAAAGTTACAAATTAAATGCAGACATAGCAGATATATGCATATTATATAATCCATTAAGATATGATAATTACTCCCACACAATAAGAACTTCAGGGAACGTGTGCAGTGAAGTCCTTATTTAATTAAGATGTGTACATTATAGCATTTAAATTTATTGCAGACCACATCAAAACAAAAAAGCCACCTATTAAAATAAGACATTTATGTTCCAAAGCTAATTGAATATGCTGCATTATAGAGCTGAATGGCAAAATAAAAACAGAGTGTAAAATGACAGCTAACTGTGCCAGAAAAAAGGTGAGGATTAACAGCTACAAAATGAAATGTTGCTAGGAATCCTTGTTTACCTCTGGTTATATGCATATTAGATGATGCAGTAAAAAATGAAAATAAAAACAATTAAAATTTCAACATTCCAGTGTGCAGAGAGGCATAATGTAATCACTACAAGTTCTGAACATAAGTTAAAAGTCTCATAGAATTTATAGTACATGTTATAATGTTATTTTGGGTGTAAGTGAAAGAGAAATTTACATTTGTATGAATAACTTATAAAGCAGAGCCCAAGTTTTAGTACTCTCCGAATCAATCAAAGTTAATTATTTCCATTGTTAATTTTTAATTGGCCATATCCAAGATTGCAAAATTGCATTAGTCACTTAGCATCCACTTAATTTTTTATCACAAGCTGTTCCACAATAAAACAAAATACCCATCATAAAGAAAACAACACAAATGATACCGCAATAACTCGCATTCCAACCCTTCTTGTACAGCTGACCTTCATAATGGAATAATGAATATGAATGCCATGAAACAAAAGTTTTAAAAATATTCATTACTTCCTGTTACCAAGTTGGGTAAATTAGTGCTGTCCTTTTAATGAACTGGGAAAAAGTGTAATAAATAATCTTTGAATATATTGATTTTGGCACATTCTCAAATTATCATTTAATGCAAAAAGCAGATATGATGTCACATACCAGCTGATATATCGCTGTCTTATTATATCCTATGGGGAGGAGGAGGTCTAAGGGCTGTTAAATCCATGTAAATCCGTATAAATCCATTTACACCGTTGCTGGGGTAGTGGTACCATGCCTGGATCACTCTACTTACTATTCTTTTGTCCCAAGGAGACTGTGATTGCCCTGTCCTGTTCTTCCATATAAGTAAACAGGTGTCATGTGTCATTACAAATTCTTCATTTTCATAGTACCTGGTATCTCAGTAGTGAGCACCATCATTTTGCACTTGGGCAGATTTGGCTACATTGAATAGTATATAAAAATAGTATTATTATTACAATAACAATACAGTAAAAGTACATAAAGTATGTTGCCCTAGCTTTAGTGTACAGTAAAACTTTATTCAGCCACAGTATTGTCCTAGAAACAGGAGTAATCCTACTAATACTATTGATGATAAAAAATCAATACATCAGTGAATTATTTAGTTTCCTCTTTCCTGTACAATCAACTAAGGATACTTAGATCAGATTCCATCATAGTCTTACCTATTTAATACTAACAGAATATCAAATACTTTCAACTTTCAAATAGTTTTCAGCTGAAAAATATTACTTATCCCCTGCCTTGAAGACCCTCTGAAGGTAAGAGGACTCCAGTACTGTAATAGATACAGTATGTCCATAAATACTTCTACAGCTCGTTTGCATGCACCCCAATTCTTTTCCCTGGGAGTTTACTTAAAATTTCAATAGTGAAAGGCAGTACGAGCAAGAGGCTGTACATTCATGGTCTAGACAGAATGTAAATAAAAAAGATAAGACAAATAGCATTTACTTTCTCATTTTCAGTTTATCAAAAGATATACAATATATTAATAAGTATTTGCAAACAAAAGGCCTTTTGTGTTTGACAAAGAAGGTGCTTATACAATACAGTATGTAAAACAATTGTCTATTAGAAGTTTAACTTGGACAAAAACAAATCTGTTCCTTGCATACTGCATACTTGGCAATAGTATTATTCCATGTGGCCTCAGGCAACATGCTTTTCCCCTCCGTAAAGTTAAGGATACAGGGGGGGAAAACAGAGTTACATGGTACAGGTTAATAATAACTCCATTAGAATTTGCAAGGGTACAAGCAAAATAATAGAATGTCTGTATCAAGGGAGAATAGATTTATGTCAAGTAAACCACTGGGGCAAGACCATCTTACCTTGGAGAGGCAAAGTACTAAAGCAAGTGCCCCACAGTTATTTAAGCTGCAATATGAAACACAAAGGGAGAATCGTAAGAATTTGTATGCCCATTTAGAGAAGCGTGAACCCACTTTACAGAAAATTGGAAAATTCCATTATTTTTTGGTAAGGTGCACATTCAAAATGGCAAATTTGTCTTTGACAGAATTATTGCATCACCTTTATTCTTACGTGTCATGTTAGATGGTGAGCAGATATTTAAAATTTGAAGGTAGCTGACAATCTATAATTTTATGGGAATAGTGATGTTAAAAGTGCAGTACAGTATTATTGCTATGTTGATAGAATCGATAGAACTAAATCAAATAATGGACATTCAGCCTCCTATTGCTCCAACGGTATTGACTGTTCATTAAATAAACAGCAGTGTGTCTTACACAGCTGGATAAACTCAATCCTGTTGTAGCACATCCTCACCCAAGGGTTAATATATTCATTTATAAAGCTGGTGATTGCTAGCTTGTCAGTATGTGTTGATCAACTGCTTCTTTTCTCCAGTATTACAGTCTTATGAATTAATTTAAGTGGTAGTTAATTTCTAATGAATACCACTCAAGCGGTAAATATTGCTCTTTAATGTTATAGTAACCTTCACGGATCACTAACATATGTAAATAGATTCTATTTTATGCTTATTAAAATATTGCTTGAATCTGGCAAAGGTTTACTTTAGTTAAAAAAATAATAATGTGCACTGTTATCTACTAAATGTCTAAATGCTAATTTCACTTTTCCTGTTGGCATGACCAAATATTAAAAATTCACCTAAGGTTTTTAGAAAAGATTAATACTTTAGCAGTTAATACTCCGTTTCTCAGAATACACTAGTATAATACAAAAGGTTCTGTATGGAAGTATAATGTAATATCAGTCATGCAACCCATGTATATTGAAAAATTGCATTCCACATTAAGATATTGCTGCTGATCTGTCCAAAATGTGTTAAATTAACGGTAACTTTTATATCTAGTAAACACATTACACATTTTAAAAGAAAAGATTTTGCAGCTACGTTCCAAAGTACAGAGGTATCCTGGCATTAATAAAATAAATATTAATCACCTGGTATGTCCCCCTCTGTGAGGCTTCCATTTAAAGTGTATTAAAATTCCTCTTCAGTTAATCTTGACTCATAACTTGTATGAGAACCGCAGGAAGGCTGTAATGTGGTGGAAGGATTGTGTGTCTGTTTTTCATAGCAGGCATCCCTTTACCTCTGATATTTGTGATAAAACAAGAGCATTGCAAACTCTTATATGTATCTGTTCATCTTTCAACAGCAGTTCCATACATGTTTCTTGTTTTTCACTTCAATAAATGGTTTCAGATATGATAATGCAATGACAAGTGTAGGCAAATATGGAATACAGAACTCTGTTGAGCACCATACAAGATCGCTGTTTGCTGAAATAATTTCAGAACAGCTACCTGTAAGTGGCAGAGTTATAGTAGTTGTGAAGGTCAGACTATTGTCCCCTGTACAGGTACAAAATTACATTTTGAGCTGCAGGTAGACATAATATAGCACTTAACTACTGCTAAAAAGGAAGTGACATATGAACTTAGAATTTTAAGACTTTTCACACATAACTGGCCAGCAGGAATATTTATTATATTTATAATTATAATGAGGTTAGAGTGGGGAGCTGAGGAACAAGTAGATTCCATGTTGAAAAGCAAAAGAAAAAAAGACTGAAAAACATTTTTGCCTGTGAAGTTTTCTTTAGGAAAGAGTATTTAATTAGTATTGTTGGTCAGCAGGATTCATTCATATGTATAGCTATTATGCCCCTTCTGTTAATAATGTTGACTGAAGATATGGTATGGAAACAAAAAAACAAAATTAAAGCTTAAGCAGTAATTTTTGTTAAGGTTCTTACAGCAGTTATGAGAGAACAAACTGCTGTTCCAGCCCAGTTAATGGGACACTATCTTTGAAAGACCTTTAACGATGATTACACTGCATATTAAACTTGTAAGTTATAAAGATCTGTGTAATAGCAAGAAAAGCCACAGGCATATTACTCAGATGCAGCAACATGTGTAAGCTTTTTTACAAATGTCACTGCTTGCTCTTTAAGCCGTTTCAAACAATGTTACAAAAACAACATTCCAGAAATACGAGACTAAGTTAGTGTACTGGTCTTTTATTACCATTTAACTGGAAAATGGGTAAAAATAAGTCATTCCCTAATTGAGATGCTGTGTCACTGCTGACCTTTGACCAATACCCTCATTTCCTCAGTCTGGCATGTTAAAACCAAACTATTAAGCACACTATCCCTTCATATTCTTCCGTTTATTTTGTCAATAAGAATTCAACATACTGAAATACCTTTTAGGTTTATGGCTCTTTAGGTCACTACGGCTTGTAGCTCTTGGGCAGGGGTTCTATTCGTGCCTGTGATGCCTTCTGTGTGAAGTTCGCATGCTGTCTCTAGGTTTGTGTGGGTTTCCACCACATGCTTCAATTTCCTCCAGCAGCCAAAACATAACATGCCTGAGTTGTTTTTTCTGCATGTGCTCTGTCATGAACTGGTATCCCCTCCAGGGGTATTCCGTCTTGCACCAATTGTCTGCTGGGTTAGGCTACAGTTCAAAGGTAAATATGTAACAGCTTATTCTTTTTTTGGCATTCATTTAGGAAGCACTAGATTTACAGTGCTTAATGTCAGATAACCATAACATATATACTGTACACACTACCACTTGAAAAAATCCTAACTCTATCCATGACAAATATGAACTCAAGAAGTTTAGTATGGAAAAAAAAAGTCTGTATTGCTTTTGTTATTCAAAGCCACTTTAGCATGTTGTTTTTGAGGTTGCTAATTTTTGGATCAGTTGTATTGTTACCCTGCTATCTTCACATTCACTTGCAGTTTTATTAAATGCATCATTATGGGTATAAAAGTGAGAAGAATGTAGAAACTTGAATGTTGGAAATATAAGTGCTTAAAAACAGAAAAATGTAGCTATGGTAGTTTTAAAGTGCAAAAAAAGTTCTGTTCACAATTTGATCACATTACTTTTACTTTCATTGTGACATCTGGAAAACATCTATCACAAAAAGAAATGCATTATGATTACAAACTTTATGAGATATCCCCAACTCCCTCAAGTTCTTAAATTTACATTTATCCTTGACGTTGCTTGTGTCTAGGATTGGTCTTGCAAAAAACGAACAGTCTTCCTCTTCTGCGAACAAAGAAGCAGTCCTGACAGCGTCTTTTTAACGCAGTCTTCGTCTTCATTCCTGCTAACTGCTGTAAACCCGGTAGCCGGCTCCATCTCAATACAGGCACATCCTTTGGTCCATACATAGCAAAAACAGATGTTAACATCTTCGGCTGCAAAGCTGCCACAGATGACAGACATCTGTATGCTTCTGTATGACATGAGGATGGATTTGCTGTGTATCTGCTCAGGTATGAGAGTTGCCTAGTGAATGAAGTGGTCAACCGCTTCAGCACAACAAATGCCATTGCATCAGGACCTGCAAAATACAGAACACACAAATACTGGATATACTTGGATTGCCTGTTATAATAATACAGTATGGCAGCTGAGAGATCATTATTAGAAGGCACACGAAGATAACGTGACATTTAATGTAACGATTCTCCCAATTCCCTTATGAAAAAAGTTTAATATTCTTTTACTTGTGCTTAAAGTACACATAGACACAGGAAGTATGGTTCCTGTATATTTTTTCATTAATATTAAATTTCAGAATTTCTTGTTTTATTGAGGCCGTTTCTCATGCTCTCCACTATTTTTAAATGTAGATGTGGCTAGTACGCTAGTTCGGTATAGCTCTGATATAAACCACCTTAATACAACGATGTTACCGACGTACGGATATGCAAAGAAATTTACGATAAACTAGTAACAGCAAATGAGTGACATTGAAGCATAATTTTCAACGTGTTGAAGAAGGCCTATTCTATAGTAAATATGGTAGAATCCTTTGAATAAAGTGGGATCGGTAAATAAGCAGAAACAGAAAACTACCCAAACCTGTATTTTAGCTGCAGAAAGACTATTTTGTTATTCTTTTCTCTCAAGATTTTCGGAAAAACGCCGTACGCCACAGACCGCTTGTTTCCTGTGACTTCAGAGAAGTCACTGAACACGTGAAGACCTTCCTTTATTCCGCGGGGTCCTAGTGTCATTTCATGCTCGCTGGTCCGCCGGAAATGATGCTTTTATTACTTAGAATAATAATAATAATAATAATAATTGCTTACACTTATATAGCGCTTTTCTGGACACTCCACTCAAAGCGCTTTACAGGTAATGGGGACTCCCCTCCACCACCACCAATGTGCAGCATCCACCTGGATGATGCGACGGCAGCCATAGTGCGCCAGAACGCTCACCACACACCAGCTATCAGTGGGGAGGAGAGCAGAGTAATGAAGCCAATTCATAGAGGGGGATTATTAGGAGGCCATGATGGGGTAAAGGCCAGGGGGGAAATTTGGCCAGGACACCGGGGTTACACCCCTACTCTTTTCGAGAAGCGCCCTGGGATTTTTAATGACCACAGAGAGTCAGGACCTCGGTTTTACATCTCATCCGAAGGACGGCGCCTGTTTACAGTATAGTGTCCCCGTCACTATACTGGGGCATTAGGACCCACATGGACCTAATGCCCCAGTATATAGATGTATATAGAATGTATATAGAATGTATATAGTATAAACATTAAGTTAATTTCAAACAACAGGTATTTGATTATGGCCTTCAAAACATATCTTCATATTGGTTACAGGATAAAGCAGGATATTAATGATTCAACTGTAGCATTAGACAAGCAAAGAATAAAAGGAATTTTAAATAATTTAGTTCACACTAAATCCAAATACTCATAAATTAAATGTGATACAATTTCATTCTATATACTAGAATTTCATTCTAGTATATAGAATGAAATTGTATCACATTTAATTAATGACAGACGAATAAGAGACTGTTAATAGTTTTATTTTCTATTGGATTTTTAGATTCAGCATGAACCTGAGGAATAACAGCTGTGCCTTGACATTAACGTGCTTTAGAAAATGGTTTAATTAACTGCTTTGAAGTTCAGTTTGTTTAGTTTGTTTTAGCTACTCAAATTAAAATTGTAAACTATGTATATAATAAAATGTATATAGAAAAAGTGCCATATACAAATAAATAAAACAATCCAACAATTATTTCTCTGTCCTTTGAACGCACTAGGACCCAGAACCATGCTCACCTGTCATGCTCAAGAGCAGTTTGCAAGGAATTGTGGGTACTGAGTCCAGGGAAATATGGCTGCTTCCATACAGAAGCTGTTGTCCTTCACAAACATAAAGAATCCCAAGCTTATTTTGGCACCCTTGAAAGTGTCCTGCGTCCCTTCTTATCGATATGGTGCTCTTGTATCAAGTACTGGGGAGAAAGTTACTCACACAGGACAGGTAATACAAAATAAAAATAGACAAACTTGAAAAGTGTTTTAAATTACGCATTAGTTCAATAGTGTTACCTGTAACTGTCTTGAATTATAAGTTGACATATATTAAATAAAAGAAAGTATTCTGCATAAATAATATTTAATATTTTCCGGGAATGTCTTTCGTACCTGTTTCAAAAACATTTTTTTCTATTCAATGAAAATAGCATAATACAATAAATGGGTTCAGGTCTCTCTATTTTAACAATGGTGTTAATGTGTTCGCTAATTTCCATTGAACATAAACTAGAATGTCCTGTATGAGTATTTGGATTTAGTGTGAACTAAATTATTTAAAATTCCTTTTATTCTTTGCTTGTCTAATGCTACAGTTGAATCATTAATATCCTGCTTTATCCTGTAACCAATATGAAGATATGTTTTGAAGGCCATAATCAAATACCTGTTGTTTGAAATTAACTTAATGTTTATACTTGATAAACCAGTAACCAGAAGTGAGTAACTGTTCAGTATCCTTTCTCATAGTCATAACGTTCAGTCTCATTGTCTACATCTTGTAAAATATGGCTTTTACTAAGATTTCTGTAGCAAGTAAAAATGGTCAATTTACCCAATTATGCATGCGTGTTGGTCTCTTTAAGCTCTAAACTGCCATAGTAATGTGATGAAAGAAATGTGTACTATATAATTACTGTAGTGATCTTTAACTTGTGTACCAGTCAGTTTTCTGGAGGGGATACTGGTTTGCCCAGCATTAATACTGCTGTTGTAAAAAAATAATAACGTAAAGAAATGCAGAGATCCTGTATAAAATACTGCAGATATACATATATTTTAATAATCTTTGCTTTAGTATAAATCGTTATTTGTTGGTGATAACCTTTTGTAAAACGAGCATGTTTTGTTCTCCATCCATTTTGTAGATATTTTTGTAAAATTAGAGATTTTTTTAAGACTGAGACCATTTATTCTGATATGTCTACTATTTTAGTAAGCACATCTTTCCAGATGTACCTTTGTAAGTTAATTGTTACTGTTTTAGGTTTATGATGAGAAAGACTTAAGACGAGCCAGATTTGTTGGAAGACAGAAAGAGGTGAGCGGTATTTTTTTTTTTATGAAATAAAGTGAAGGTTAATTCTGTGCTGAAAAGAAAAAAGATACAACATTTTGGCTGTGGAGCCTTCTTTTCTTTTCAGCATGGAATAAACATTTACTTGTTCCTTTGCAACCTATGCATGCTGATGCAGGTACTTACTTAAGCCTTTTTTATTTTAAGTTTCTTTAAATGATTAACATTTAGGCTCCTAAATGTTCTAAAAAAAATCTAAAATACAAAATATTGATGCTAAGCACAACTTTAAATGCTAACTCCAGGTAAAATGTATGTGTAGTGAAATTAGCTTTTATTACAAGCTTGCAGTCCCTAGTTATTGTTTTTTTTTAAGCCCACTGTTATAAAGAGAAAAGACCGTGAACTGCTGATGTCAGTGAAGCATGGTGAAACAATATAAACCTCATTTACATGTTGACAATTTTAGAACAATATTTATAGTAGTGATTTTCTTTTACATCTGAGTCCTTCACTGTCAGTTTCTAGGAGGTTAGATGTATTTTTTATTATTCTGGCAGTGTGTTAAATGTGGCTGTGTATCTGAGATGAGAATTCTAATATCCAGTCACTGCATAGAAAATTCAATAGTTGTATTTTGTTTTCAATCAGAAACCATCTTATTGCATTGTGCATACATTATCAGCTTAAAGTACAATTTAGAATGGCATGGAATTGGCCATCCTGGAGTCATGCATGAGAGAGAGGTATTGTGCCTTCATGTTTTATTTTTTAGTATTATTTTAGTAGTTAGTAAAGCTTGGACAATCTAAGGGCTATTTGTTAGTTAAGTGAGATTACATTTTATATTGTATTCTTGACACTTGACCATCTGAAATAGTCTGTGCAGATTTAGTTGATTAGGGTTTAACCTGAAGGCTTAAGTTTTGCTGTGCTCCCTACTTGCTTGCTTTGGCATTAAAAGGTAGAAAATTCTGTTTAAAGTAATAAATGTAGGCTACATACACAATGGTAACTAAAAAGCCTATAAACTTTTAAAGATGACAGGCTGAAGTTGGTGAAATGTCTGACACTATGAAATAGAGGCAATTGTTAGAACTGTTTAAGAAACCTCTCTGTTTCTCCTATATTAACTTGCAGACCTGAATATTACATTTTGGCAATGCTTCACAGTACAATGGGCTATATCTTATGCACATTTACATTAATTCTGAATTGCACTGACGAGGCCCGTAGGGTCATATTGGTGCTTGTATAACTGACAGTGGTTTTTAGGGTACTTGTCAGTTGAGAACGGTGGAGCGGAAAGTGCCCATCTAAACACTTAAAGCTGGGCCTTTCAGCAGCCTTGATTGGTGCCTTGATGTCTGTTAGCATAACCTGTGAGGTTACTGGCAGTGTCATTCATTCCGACATTGCATTACTGTAAATGGTAACACGTCCATTGTGTGGACATTTCTCTTGTCAGTCAGCTGCTGATGGGAACAGCGCATCATCTCATTGCTTATCTCATCTTGATGAAAGGATGTCACCAGCACAACTTTTCTTTTAGAACATATGATCAGTTTTGATCCATAAGTGTTTTTTCATCTGCTTCCATCAACACCACAGTTCTCCCATCTTCTCTTCTTTTCCAGTTATATTTTGAGCATGTGCTGCCAAGTTATCTAAATGGGTCTCCAGTTTTTTCTCCTACATTTTTTTTCTTTCAAAAGGCGCTCTAGTGTGACAGTTAGTTGTCACTGATCTACTGATGGGCAGAGTATGTTATCTGTTCTGGATGGATGTTTCTGCAAGTTTGAAGGAAAGCAGACATTGAAGCTAGCCTATTTCCTAGAGGCTGCCGAAGCACGTCTGCTCAATTTGCATTAATTTTTTTTTATCGTCATCTGCTTTGCACTGTTGGCAAAACTTAGAGTACATCACCTTTTTGTCTGCAAAACAGTTCAGGTGGAATTTCACTCTTCAAGTGATTGTGTGCACACGTGCCTTTGATTGGGGGAAAAAGGAGAATAAAGAAATGGGCATTTCTGCAATATGGTTTGCTGTCAAAGCCTTAAACAAAGTATTTCTACATGAGAGATTAAAATACAAAATGCTAAAATAGGTAATCCCAATAGCGCAATTAGGCATATAATCAAAGAGTAATGTGTTCTTTAAAAGCAAGGTAAGTAATACACTTGTCACATCAATATCTGGTTGTGATATGCAATCATGTATTTTAGTAAAAATGTTTATCAAATGTGTGAAGCAAACGATTTTCCAAGATGACTGTTATAAGAGGTTTATATGACCTGTTTTGTTGGCTACAGACCTTATGCTGTAGGCCTGCCTTTGCCTTGTTGTTCAGTTTACTTTAAAGTGTATGACAATAATGTGAACTCAGTTTACCTTATATAAGAGAAAAGAATTCTCAGCTACATCTGTATTGTATTTTCTGGTAAATGCAGGTTAATGAGAACTTTGCCATAAACCTGGTGGCTGAGGAGCCTGTTAAAGAAGTGGAGAGCAGAGTGGTCTCTTGTGATGGGGGAGGAGGAGCTCTGGGACACCCCCGAGTCTACATTAATCTGGTAATTAGGCTTTATCTCATCTGCTTAACCTGACCTTTTAATTAATTTTCTCATAACATGCCATTTAGTGTCTTATATGTTCTATGTAGCACATTTGCCCTCTGGTGCCCTAACAACTTTTTACTAATCTTCCCAAAGCAGCATATATTGGTGGTACAAAGAAGCAACATAATTGTATTGTGAACTGTACTCTTGTTAATATTTATTGTAAACAACCCAGATTACTTTTACCTCCTTAGGTTTAATACTACCTGTGAATACACGTATTTGAAATAAATTTCTGTGAGTTAATGCTGCACATAAAAATGATCGAGGCTACCATTCAAATTGATTGCTGTACTACATAATAAATTAATGAAATGCATAGTAAATACTAAAGTGGGAATAGAATACAAATGTTTAACACCTATTTGTTTTTGAGCTCTCTGTTCACTTAAATTGTAAAAAAAAGAAAACATGAAGTGACTGCTCCAAATACATTAACGAAAAGAAAACAATACTAAACCTGTTTTGCAAAGGAACAAGTAAAGGTTTATTCTATGCTGAAAAGAAAAGAGACACAATGTTAAGGCTGTGGAGCCTTCTTCGGGTATGCGCACCTACTTGAACTTCAACCTCCATAGTAGTAAATGGCATTCCTGCCAAAAGTTAATTGAAATAATTAAAAAAATACGCAACATACAGGGGAATTCACTCCCAGTTTTTCCCACAGCAGTTACATACTCAGCCCCAACATTGCAGTTCTTCTATAAATAAAAAAAGATAAAATCTGAATATACTCTTATTATATGTGCATTTCACTGTTGCTGTGAAATCACTTTTATCATAAAAGTGGTACTTCAGGGACAAATAAACACTGCCCCTGAATAAGCACTACAACTGTTTTTTTATCATTTAATGTAAACACTGTGGTGTTGATTCAGAGCAAGTAACAAGATCACTGTTGTTTTGACTGAAATGGGCTTTGCTGTGCTGAATGTATACATTTATGTCTAGGGGGTGGGGTTTGGGGGTTGTAGACATAGGATAACAATTTGCCTATATACCAGATTATTTAGCAATGTTCCAATTACATAGATGTGTTATAACCAGATGAAAGAATGCTTAGAATTTGTAATATTATCATTCTAAAATAAATGTATTAAAAGAAAACCATCTGAAACAGTTGCTTTAAAAACACATAAATATATGCTCTACATATTACTATAATTGCATTAAAAGGAATTGCTTATATAATTTTGTCCATCTCATTTTTCAGAAGCATTTACATTTTGGAAATATTCACTTGAAACATTTTTTTTGAGATTCTGGCTTTGTATAAAATAGACATGAATCTTTTATATCATTACTCATTAAAAAAAGCATTTTTGATCTATTGCGTTGAATCCTTATGCTGGGTCACGTCATATCAACAAGTGTTGAAAAAAACAGTTTTGGAGGGTGATAGAATTGCTATATGAAGATAAATGCATTTAACAGGATTAGAATTGTCAAGAATGAGAAAAGGCTATTTTGCCTGTCATCACCAATGAGCTGTCTTTTCAATGTGAGAAAATGTGTTTTTCAAGAAAATATTTGAAACCACCAACGTATATATGTTCTAAATAAAGCTGAACATTAAACCCCCACTTCATCTTTTTTATGTATATAACAGTTTATGTAAAAAGTTAACTCTGGACAAAACCAAAGGGGTTTATAAGTTTAGGAATGTTTGCCTTTTCTTAGTCTTTGACTTATATTTGTGCTCATTGATGTAATTACATTAGACTGTTACAGAGGTAAGTATTTTAAGTGGTCTCAGGTCAGCATTCACAGACCTTTTTTAGGAAACACGTAGGGCTTGATGTATGTCATAGTGAAGCCAGACAAAGGGTAGCTGAGCCTTAAATTCCTCTGCTTGGTTGTAGGACCATACGATATTAATTTTATGAACAAGAGTGGAAGTTGAAGTGGAGTATTAAACATTTAGAAAAGTGCAGAATACGTTTACAGAAAAACTGTGGATTTAATTGCTACTTGAAGGTACCTATCTTAAAGGGACTGTATTAAAAGGATCTATGTGTCCATAGAATGTGGAAATGTTTTTGCTAGTTTCTTATGACATTTCTGGACCAATATCATTTACTTTATGCCTCTAAGTATACATGAAACATTGATCTTACCAGTCTAATAGTGACCTTTTGTTTTCTTAGGACAAAGATACTAAAGTCGGGACATGTGGCTATTGTGGGCTCCAGTTCAAGCAGACACATCATCATTGAAGCTCCTTTCTCGTTGTCTGTAACTACCTGAACTTTACATGGATAATAAATTATTTCCCAATGACCTTTTTGCTTGTTTGTTTAAGGGGTGAAGACTGGTTAAATTTCGTTCGGTATGTGGACTTTTTAATTTGGTTTATTATATTATTATCTGCCTGTAGGTTCCTTCTTTAGTACTGAGGCTTTTTTAGTAGTCATTTTAAAGCCTGTTATAGTAGCTTACCCATTGTTTATTTTGCTGGCTGCATTTGTTCCATCCTAATACTATGATAGTGTTAGAATATACAGTAGGATAAACCACAAATTTAATTACACTGTGTGATATTCAGTGTTATTTATTTACAATCTGAAAATTAGTGGATAGAATGTACATAATTAGCGGTCTTAATTCTGTTGAGAGTATGTTCCTTTTCTAAAACGTACTTCCTTAAGGTGGAACATGACAGCTATTATTAAGTCTTGATTTTATTTACTCTTGAAAAGTAGAGAGCCATTTACAGTAAGTAGTTGTTGAACATATTTAGGAAGTCATAAATTTACTAATTTAACTTTTTTGTACTGCCAGGATTTTTAATTTTCATACATTTAAGCCTTCATACTTTTATGAAACCTTGTTACACACAAAAGCCACACCTTGCAGGAATGAACCTATGTATAGCACTGATACTGGCTCAGTGAGGAATAGGCTGTGTCCTGGATAGCAGGAGTCACCCTATTGGCCCAGGTCTGCCCCATCTGCGTAACTTGTTTCAGACTGCAGTGAGTACACCACAAGTAGTTCCTGAAACAAATCACCCATACATCAGCAAAATGCCTGTAGCTCACTGTATAAAGATGCTCTTTATACTTGGAGGACATTCAGGAGTAATCTTGAATAGCCATGAGACAAAATCATTGTATTCTATGGATCAGAGAATATTTGACTTGGTGGCAGAGGTGTTTGTTTTTGCCCTTGACAGAATTGATGGAAGATGGTGAGCATTATGCTGATAGTTGTGGTGCTCAAGCCAACTGATGGGACAGTAGAAATATGTTAATTTGGGAAGGAAACTAGCACAAGAACCCTGTTGGTGCAGATTTAAGGGCAACCTTATTACTCAGTGATACATTGTCCTTGTACTTGAACAAACATTTTTTTCCTTTTTTGCATTTGTGCTAGCCAACTTGGAAGTGGTTTTGTTAAAAGATCACATATTGCATTGGTTTACAATGGCTTGACTTCAAGAAAACAGGCTGAGGTCTTGACATGGCCAAGTCCAATAGAGCATGTGTGGGTTAATCTTAACTAATGCCATCAGCAGGAGGCAACTGAGACCTGCCAATCTTCAGCAGCTGACTGGAGGTCATAAGCAATAATAACTTTGCAATGTCACTGAAAACATAAAATTCCATGATTTGTATTGGTCAATTTTCTGTTATTTTATGTTTAAAATATTTAATCCATTAGACTTCTGTGTTGCATTTTTTATGCATCAATATACAAAATATGCATATACTACATGTATTTAGTTCTGTTCTTCACAATTTAACTTTCCCATCACTTTGGTAAAGTTTTTTGTTGGTCTCTTCTGTCCATAAACTTTTAAGAAATGAAGGAACTACAGATCCTCTAAAAATACACCAAATCATCTGTGGAGCATCTGTGTCAGCCTCCAGTTTTACATTTAATTGAGTACGTATTTTACATGCTGAAGAAAAAAATATAGTCACAGGACCCCAAACAGGCAAACCATCAGAGTGGCTGCAAGAATTAAATTTAGTAAATTTGGTACAGTTATTGCCTTAAATACAGACTTTTGCAATCTGAACTTACAATGAATGTGTCCCAATATTTACTGGTTACTTGAAATCAGCAGATAGAATGCAAAGTATGTTATTGTACTAAGTGATCAAATGTATGCATGCAATAACCCAGAAATATATACCGTTTATATATTGCATTATTAATGTTACATAATCATAAATACAAATTGCTTGACAGTAAAGCAATAATGCTGCAAAAATAGCAGAAATAATCTTTGTCTCAGTACTTCTGGGGGTCTGTGCTTGGACTCTCATCATAACTAACCATTTAACAAACATTTTATTTTTCCTTAGTTCAAGTGTATAGTGAATTTAATTGGCATCAGATCATGTAATCCTGCTAGGTATTTAGTGTGGTAGTTGATACCTGCACAAATACACTATAGGAAGCTGGATATTTACTAGAATTTGAATTGAGTTTAAAATATTTTTTCATTTTAATTGATGTTTTTTTACAATTGTTCCTGTAAAATCTTAACATGTCTGAATTCAATGCATATTACAAAGGGAAGTCACTATTTATAGTTGTCTGGGCACTTGTATCTGAATACAGTCCCACTGCAAGAACAAATATCTTTGCCAAACAAGGGAGAATATCTAGCAAAGGACCAGGGCAGCAAAGATTTAGAAATCCCGCTCTGCAAACAGCATCCGGTGTTATCGTGTTCCCACATGCACGCTGAGTAAAGTTTAAGCTGATTCAGTGACAAATGCATTCAGATCTGCTTTAATCTGGCATAGATAGGGTACTAATTCGACAGAGGAGCAAGGGTAGAAACAGCACAATTAAAAAGATACTGCTGTGTTTACACTAGCTAGCCTGTGTAACTGGTGAATGGGAACATAAACAGCTTAACTATTGCAAGTGTAAATGGGCGGTGTGAGCTTTTCAGATGAATAAAGGAGAAAGGGCTATATTCCATCAAATTCCATTGATGGAATTTGAAAGCTGTGTATTATGCTTACAAAAAGATGGTATTTCAAAGCTGGATTTAGGGACAAAAAAAGTTGGCAGAATTTAGAAAAATTAATTTGATCTTGTCTAATCTTTTTGACAGGAAATATAATAATCCCGCCATGTGCTGTGTATTTGAAAGCTTTGTTTCACCAGTGTCAGAATTTTGGACATCCAGCAGTCCCGAGGGTACAACAAAAATACGAAAATATAGGACACTCAGCTCTTCAATAGTGCTCTACTAACACAAGAAGCCAGAACTATAGAAACGATTTAATATTTCTTTCTATTTTGGTTTGTGACAGAAATAAAATACTCCCATTCAGGATCATGTTTTCAGCTGGCATCATCTGGTATCAGGTGGCATCTCTGATTGCTAATCTGCAAAAGGGGAATGTATTGGCAGGCGACAAACAACAAAATCACTGGGACTGTATTTACAGCATGCTACAATGGACTCATGTTAAACAATTTTGTTTCCCCTGTGATCAGTAAGTCAGTAAGACCCCTTTTCACAGAAACCGTTTCCTACATTTTTTAGGAAAGAGATTGAATAAATATTGACATAATACACAGCTGTTTTTGTAACTGATTTATATTCTGAAGCATAATTATAAATATGAAATGTGCATTGTTTTTGATGGATTTAAACTTTAAACGTTTTACACTATTTTGATTGCTTTGAAATAAGCAGTTTGTCATCTATAATGTTTGTCGAACTTAAGAAGCACAGTTCGAGAGAAGGATTAAAGCCAGTTCCTGCCAGTCACGGCTCTATAAAGTTTAAATACAGGGTTTTAGACCATTATTACCCAATGATGATCAACGTAAGGGCTAACTCTAAGATCCCCCCCAGAATGCCCGTACTACCCTTGGTGGTCGACACTCAATCCCAGCGGAATTGTTTTTTTGTAACAGACATATTTGTATGAATATGAATTCATATTAAGTTTACAGTATATATTAATATTATATATTCAGCTTAACATAGAGTCCTCAAACATAGAGAGCAAACAGAGTGCAATACAAAAGTCATATACAGGACATAAAGGGTATTTCAGGTAAAAATGTGACACTATGTTCTGTTATTGTAGTTCTCATGTAGTTCTCATGTGAGAAAATGAAGTTATGTAGATGGGAATCACTAAACAGTGTCTGTTTCATGGTCACCTGATCTCACTGCTGAAAATTCAGACAGTGGCAGAGCACTCTGACTTATTGTAACCTTGACAATATTTCATTTCCAAGTGAGAGGGGAGTGTCAGTTTCCACAAAATACAAAATAAAAAAGCTGATAGTTTACATTATTTTAGAAGCATTTTATTATGTTAGGAATTATTTATGTCCGTAGATTAAAATACTTCTTGAATTGTAAATGATAATGTGTGTCTTTATCACACAATCACAAGCCTTGGTATCAAATTATTCTTTCATCTGCTCCCACACCACTGCATACAAGCTCAGAACACTAGCCAATAGGCCGTAAAAACAAGCTTCTTTACAGGAGACGTACTTTATTTCTCCGATAAAGATTGAGAGACTTATATTGTCCACAATGGTATGTTTTAACAAAAAAATATTATTATTAATTTTAATTTCTAAACATTCTCTTTAACCTAATGCATTGGAAGTCCATACTGTCTTTACAATAGGCACCCATTTTACTGTTGCCGATCCACTGCATACCAATGCAATACATTTCGCCACACTCTGAAAAGGGCATCCTCCAGAAAAATTAGTTTAACTGACATTTATGCAACCAATGAAATATTTTTTGCCCGTTTTGCATAAATCTAATGCAAAATGAAAAAAAAAAACTACACTGACCTATATCTTACATTGTCTCTGATCAACTTTGTGATTAGTTTCTATTTGGGATTATGTTATATTATTGTTTGTTTGTTAACTTATAATTAAATATCTTAAATAACTGTCAAAAAGAGCATAACAACATAGTTAATAAATTTCATCTTTCATTGTTTACTCTTTCTTTCCTTGTCTTTTCAAATGTACTTGTGGCATGAAATCATTTTACTCAAGCATGTATGATTTGTTTGATTTAAATGTTAGATTTCACAATATATCATAAATATATGTTTAACTAGAGGTTAATCTGCAGTATACAACATGGCAAGAAAAGTTTTATTTCAACTGTGTTGAATGTAAATGTGTATCTTCCTGAATGATTTGCAATTCATGAAAGACTTCCAAAATACCCTGAGACAAATGTTTTTTTAAATAATTGTTAAACTATGCATACGACATAAAGTATTTTATTTTTCTATAATATGTACACACTTTAATGGAGCACTACGGTCTGTACCAGTGTTTTGAGTTTTCCCTTTATGACAATATTAAGATCCCATTCCCTATCCCTGCTTTCATGTTATTCCATTTTTTACAGAAAGAGGTCACTGTTGATTTACATAACAGTTAAAGCAGCAACTTCAGTTTCATCCAAGACAGAATATGCTAAAATCTGGACAATATTTGCGATGTCATTTATTGGAATGCTTTAACATGTAGCTTTGTTTAGAAATTCACATTTGTTACCTTTTTATCTGGCTTTGTGTACAAAGGAGTGCATACTAAGCATTGATGTTCAACCAGAATCTGCAATATGATGAATAGTTCCATGATGTTATCAAAGATACATTTTTTATCTGCATATACACCAGTTTGTTGTTCATTGTAGGTTATTTAATATCTTCACAAAACTGATTTAAAATAAATAACTGCTCAATTTTGTACAAATGTAGCAGAGCACTGATTTATATTCTTACATTCTTCTTTTAATGAAAACACATAAAGGTTTTGAATATTTATTTCTGGGGAAAGATTAAGAATTGGCAGATGATTGTCGTGATTTGAAAATGCAGCTTTTTGGGAATAATCATTTATCTATGTTAATATTTGCATTCACTCAGTCTGTGATTTTTGCTTTTGATAGTCTTGTTTACTTGCAATATATTTTAATACAGAACAGCTGATAAAGCACATCTGTGCATGGATAGATTAGTTTCTGGTGGGCAAAGTGTGAGTTAGACAGCTTCAGAAACCGAATCTCCCAAATTCTCCCAAAGTCCAGTTGTTAAAAAACATTAGAATAACAACATCTGGTTTTGGATAATTTCAGCAAGAAAACTGCACACAAACAAAACTATATACAGACCATACATTTACGAGCACTTGCCACTGTCAATTGGGATATACAAACCAGGAGCATACTAGGTATGCTACATTTGGTTTGCATATCCCTTAGGTAGTGTGACACTGGATGAATATACATATAACTGCCTGTTATGTGAAATTACTGCAATTTACCTCATTTATTTCTTGCTTTGCCATCAGACCTATCAACTGCTTTCATCTTAAGGGTTCTTATCCTTGAAGTCTCAGTTCCACTACCTGACAAATACAATCACAGCAGCCAGCGCAGTGAATTTGTTAAAACCTGAGCAGTGTAGTTAATTATCTGTTTCGGTGAATGGCAGTCTGCATAACCCTGTCTCTACACTATATGCATGTCTACACACTTATATGAAAGTGGCAGCCTGCCATAATGCTGTTTTATTGTGAACTTGTTTAGTGAAAATAACAAGTCTGAGGATTATGAAACACTGTAATTAGTTGATACAGAGTGGGTGGAAACTCAGACTGTTCCTATTCAAGCCCCTTGAGGTAAATTGGTATGTTGTTGAGGAATTAATACCACACATACTGAGATTTGAGTAATTTTGTCTTGTGAATACCAAAAGAACAATTTAAGTGACACTTGGCTTTAAAAGAAAAGGAACACTAGGTTTGTTACACATACCCTCTTTTCACTGTTCTGTATACAGGTATTAATTTCCAAGTATTCTCAGTATTAGAAAAATGATTTAATCTTAACTGCCTTGTGCACATGCAACCACATAACTCTGAAAAATACTTATTTTTGTTATTACCATTGTGAACATGACCTGAACTGCAGTATGTAAGATAAAAGGTAATTTAAAATATTTGTTTTTAATTGTTTCTAGTCTAATTTTTAAAACTAAAAAGTATTGGTCTACCACATTTTTTTTTATTTCTTAAACAAATAAACAAAAACCAAGATGTTAACTTGAATGTAATAGTATTTTTACTATTGATTTTAAATCACAAACACTCAATTATTAGAATGATAACAGATATCTTTAATAATGTTCAAGATGATTGTGATGTTAATTCACGAGGAAGCATTTAAACATTTAATGCTATTTAATGCTGTATCTTGATAAGCTTGCAGCATTAATACAGTATGTCTGTCTTTGTTCCTATTCCACAAGGGTACAGAATCTTGAGAAAATAAAGTATGGGAGCACAATAGTTTATTATTTTATGTAAAAAGAAATTGTTGGCTATATAGAATTTCGTTGAATAATTCCTATTGTATTAAATAATGTTAAGTTGATAAAAAACAAAAACGAATCCATGCATGTGGTACTGCTGTGTAGATCACAGCAGTAAAAATATTTCCTAGGTGCACTGGAAACAAGACACCAGCCATGGCTTGTTCACACCTAAAGGGAACTACTGAATACAATACTGCTCTGTTTACTATTGAATTAACTGTGAATTGGTCTGGAGTCTCTTATAGTTGTATTTATGACAATTGCTATTTATTACAGATATTAAATTCAGTTGTTGATGTATGGCACAGGTGAAGATTTGAAGTTCTAAGCTGGAATATTTTAACCTTGTTTATGCCTGAAGTGTAGCTTAGGGAGTCTGTTGTAAGATCTATCTCATCACCATATTTGGATTTTGATAAGAGAGCATGTAAGAAAATCATGGCATCTTCTCAGGTTGGGGTTCTCTGGTCAGAAAAAAAGAAAACAGTTGTATTCAAGATCCAGATGGAAGATTGCTTGTCATAGATGATGACAATGATAAAAAATAATGTATAAAAATAGCAAAAGAATGAAAAACTTGCTGTTATAGTGACTTATCATGATCAGGATCCTAATGCACTGAAACAGTGTTTCGATGTCAGGGCTGTAATACAGCACCTGTTTTATTGACATATCAGGTGACATTTTGATCACAGGAACAGGTTGAAAGGGAAAGTACAGCAGAACAGACTTTAACTGTAATCAAGGCAAGCAACTTTTTTAACAAATTGTGCATTATTCTGATACAATTTGCAACATACCTCATGTTAGAGAAAGTATAAATACGTTTTAAATTTCGCATCTGCTAAATTCAAGTAAGTGGTTTGTCTTAACAGAATGTTTTTTAGTAAACGCATGCTGTGTTGTGAAGGCACAATATGCTTCTTAAAGTGAGACCAAAGGAGATATGGGATTTAATTTCTGAAATGGTATAAGAAAAGTTACAAAACTGTGCAGGCAATTTGACCCACATGACAATACTATAGGTATCAGGCATATACTGTAGGAAAAATAGAAATACACACCCAAAACATATGTTATTCTAAACTTTCAACATCATTCACTTTTCTTGTTGTGTAGAACTTTGTGTTATACTTAATGAATTATGTATCAATGAATATACTTTTTAATTGTTCCGTCTTTAGTTTCAACCAGCTTCAGAAAATGTTAAAGCTGACAAATTTAAACAATATGCTCAAATCCCTTCTGCACATAGATATTTTTATTTTTGTGTACAGGACAAGTAAATATCTGAATAGAAGGTCCAGTGAAAAATCAAACATTGCTGTGTATGCCTTCTACGATACACAAACACTACAGAGAGAAAAAAACAGTTAATCTATTCTCACCTATGCTCAGCTGAATGATATTTCTAGACTTCTCATTCTTTTTGAGTTTCATTACAAGTAAAGTATTAATGCAAAAGACCACACTACAACCACGCTTGGGTTGTTCACTGATGTGATTAGTTGCTACTTCTCTTTTGCCTTACACTAACAAAGCAGCACAGCTGTTCACAGCAATACATATGTTGTATGACCTTGTTTACTAATGTAGATTATTTTTAAATGTAAGATGAAGTAATTTGTTTTACTGTTTTTTTTTACTGTTTTGACCTGTTAGAACAACATATCTGTATTCAGTAAAACCTCAACAGAAGTATTGCAAGTTAATTCATTATTTTAAAATATGCTTCCTTAAGGAATAGATGTATAATTTGAAGTCTGTTAATATCTCCCAGGAAAGTAACACTTTAAGACAGAAAAATTTATATAAACTGTTATATACAACATTTTTGTTGTTGTATATAAACTCTGACAATATTAAGAATGTATCATTCTTTTAAACTGACTGGTTGTTTGTATAATAACATCTACAGGATTTTATTGAAACACAAATTTCTTTAAAATGAATTAACCACAATAAAAAACTGAAAGTAGAAGTTATATGAATAAAGTCCATTTCTTCATCCTAAAAACTGTGGAATATCTCAAGCACATTTTTGTTGATGAGAAACACTAGGGGCAAACAATGCAATTTTGAGTTGTATCATATTTATTTTATCAGCCTTATTCTCTGAAGGTTTTTTATAACAAAATTCCCCCATCCAAGCAAACAGTCCAGGTCTCTACTGGTGCATGTAGTGATTCCAGTCTTTCCAGTTGCAGGTTTTCAGGGAGCAGAAAAGAGCAGCCAGGCTAAAATAATTGGTATTGGTGACACACCGGGAGTCAAACTGATGCTTATAAACTTTCATGTATGGTTGTGTTCGCTCTATATAATTGAAAGAAAATCAACTTCATAGTAAGGGCAATTACGTATTTTGAAAGGCATATAAGTTGCAGAAGGCTAATGTAGTTCAAACATTGCTCTGAGCAGAATCTTTGAATGAAACTGAGCATAAAAAATATGCTGAATAAAATAAACCATGTCTTCTATTATTTATCCTTTGAGCCTGCACAGAGTAATGGGGAAAAATGGAAGCACATTTCCTATTTTTTATTTGGTTGTCTTGCTACCGAATAAAATTAATATTTATTATTTTCATATACTTGTCAAATATATTAAATCTTTATTTTTGGACTACACTAAAAATTGAAATTTAGTCAGTTTAACGGTGTTTCTTTAATTGTAAATGAGGAAATACAGATTCTGTTTAGCTTGACAGAACAGAAAAACAGAAAAAAAGTTCCTCAGAGCATAGATCGCCAATACATACAGAATGTATTTCACACTGATTCCGAATAAAATTAAACACTTCTAGGATAGTTATTATGTATGTATTGGACCAATGTGTCATACATTTCTGTCACTGAATCATCAGTAGACCTTTATGCACATGCTGGTATTGAACTTTCCATGTGTTAGTATAACATGGCAGTTTCTTTGTTGATGACAGTGAGTATTTCTGGAGATTCCTTGAGAATATATTTCTGCTGATGGTAGTGATTATCTTGGACATTATGACTTTCTCAACTGATGAATCAATGTGGTTGATCTTCCAAGACTGTATTGGAGTTAAAGTTCTAAAGTTGTCCAAGATTGTTGCTACTTGGGAACTGAAAATAAGAGTAAGGAATGTTGCCGTCAAAAACTAGGTCCTGGGCTCTTTTGATAATTAAAATTAGATTAAGCAGAGGACTAAAATGTTCTCAAACTCCCATGGAAAGACATTCTTGTTTGACAATAAACTGCTCCTGTGAATGTATGCTTCTGACTAATGTTTCCAATTGAACGGTCAGTTCAAAACAATTTTCTCTCTAGCAGGGACTTTTGGTTCTCTGTATCACTTTTTCCAGGATTCTCCTTTATTGTACAGGGTGACTGGGAGTAACTGTCCACTTAAGAATCAGAAGGTCTATTGAAATATACTTCATGTGCTTCATGGAGGTATGCCAGCCCTCACAGCGGAGCTGTGTGGAGGGCAGCTTCACTGGCAACAGAATTCTAGAGACCAAGAACCTGAAGGCTGACTGGATTGTGCCAGGATAATTTGCCCAGGAAACGTGACCTTAGAGGGAAGGGGTTTTGATGACCAGAAGCCCTGAGAAGGTGATAGGAAAGAAAGTCTTGTCTCAAGTAGCAGTGGGGGATCTGGGCTCAGAAACAGACTCAACCTGAGATTTGTTTTGGGGGGAAATAGTGTGACTATTTTTTAAGGTGTTTTTGTTCGTTAATGTGTCTATGTGAAAGAGGATTTGAGTATGCTGTTTTTGTAAAAATAATAATAAAAAAGAAAAAAAATCTAAGTTATTTACTTATATACAGTACTTTGCCCAGACTCCCTAGTCATTGTTTCAATAAACCTGATATTGTCATGGTGATTTTATTATTATACTATTTCAATATGAACATATCATTTACTGTAGCTTGATTATTTGGTTATAAATTTTAAAAACCATACACTTTAGCAAAATAAAGTTTAGCAAAGATGTTCCTTGTTAATTTGTTACACAATGCTTAAGGAGGAGTCTTTCTCCACACATTTTCTGAATCCTGTCCCAAATGTCACAGTCATGATGAATGTATTGCTACTGCTTTCTGCATCAAGGTACAAATGTTATGGGAACAAGACTTTGATAATGTCTCAGGGGCTTAAAATACTGAAAGCAATGCAATACATGAAATTGTTTGTCAGTTGAAACATAGAAATCTAATTTCAAGAAAAAGAAAACTAAAATTTAAGAATGTCATAATTGAAAGTAAGAAAAAATACATACTGTAGTGTATTTAATTATTATTCATATTAAAATGGTATAAATTCCAAGGAAATTAACACTGCCTTCACCTAATCCAATATCTTTAAAGTCTACTGTACTGTATATACTGGAAACATATGTAGTATTTCTATTTTATTTTACATATTGTTGTTTTTCTTCTGGGATTAGGGCAGGTAAGATTATCAAAATACACAATACTGAGGTGATGGCGTCTTAAAAAGAAAGGTTTTAAGTGTGAGAAATAATAGACAATGTAAATCCTTGTTAAGGTAATGAAGAAACAGTTAATAAAAAATAAAAGTTTTCGGTATGAGTGCTGTAACTTATGCTAATCCCTCTGTGCCTTGAATGATTGCAAATTCATACTGTATGTGAAATTTTAAATGCAGATAATAATTTTGGAGCAACCAATCATAGTAAAGCAAAGAAGAAATAAGAAGAAAATTTAAATAACTTGTAAAAACTATTCTTTGTAATAGATCAAAGAAACACAGCACTCAAGTGTAACTGATATACGATAGAGATAAAACACAATCCTAGGGAATATGAACAAAAACACATATTTAAGAATCGTAAATACGATAAGATAAGCAAATTATCAGGTTTGTAACAGATTTGACCTCTGTGAGCATTAACACACTCTAAGCAGCATTGACACAGAGACCCAATCAGCCTCTGGACTTGATTGTTTAACTCCAATTCCTATGCATCTGGAGCCAGTTGGCAATGGTTGTCCAGTCATTATTGCTTCCTGTTGATAATTTGGTAAATTAGTCCCAAAGATGTTCTTTTGGATTCAAGTTAGGAGAAAAGACTGGCCACAGCAAAACTTTAGCTTTGTTTTCTTCAGAATGTGCTCTTAGTACTGTATGGTCTTGAACCTTCCTAATAAGGCTGACTTCAGTTTGTACCAAAATCATTATTGTGTTAAAGATGAATCCACCCACATTATCACTCTATTTGCAGAATTCACAGTGTTTTCTAATTCTCTTTTTATCTGTATCATCTGTGTCTGTGAACTTGACTAGATTCCTAACGATACTGGAATCTATATCATTATTATGTGATACAGTGCCTTGCGAAAGTATTCGGCCCCCTTGAACTTTTCAACCTTTTGCCACATTTCAGGCTTCAAACATAAAGATATAAATTGTTTATTTTATGTGAAGAATCACCAACAAGTGGGACACAATTGTGAAGTGGAACGAAATCTATTGGATTTTTGAAACTTTTTTAACTAATAAAAAAATGAAAAGTGGGGCGTGCAAAATTATTCGGCCCCTTTACTTTCAGTGCAGCAAACTCACTCCAGAAGTTCAGCGAGGATCTCTGAATGATCCAATGTTGTCCTAAATGACTGATGGTGATAAATAGAATCCACCTGTGTGTAATCAAGTCTCTGTATAAATGCACCTGCTCTGTGATAGTCTCAAGGTTCTGTTGAAAGCGCAGAGAGCATCATGAAGACCAAGGAACACACCAGGCAGGTCCGTAATACTGTTGTGGAGAAGTTTAAAGCCGGATTTGGATACAAAAAGATTTCCCAAGCTTCAAACATCCCAAGGAGCACTGTGCAAGCGATCATCTTGAAATGGAAGGAGTATCAGACCACTGCAAATCTACCAAGACCTGGCCGTCCCTCTAAACTTTCAGCTCAGACAAGGAGAAGACTGATCAGAGATGCAGCCAAGAGGCCCATGATCACTCTGGATGAACTGCAGAGAACTACAGCTGAGGTGGGAGAGTCTGTCCATAGGACAACAATCAGTCTTACACTGCACAAATCTGGCCTTTATGGAAGAGTGGCAAGAAGAAAGCCATTTCTCAAAGATATCCATAAAAAGTCTCGTCTAAAGTTTGCCACAAGCCACCTGGGAGACACCCCAAACATGTTGAAGAAGGTGCTCTGGTCAGATGAAACCAAAATCGAACTTTTTGGCCACAATGCAAAACGATATGTTTGGCGTAAAAGCAACACAGCTCATCACCCTCAACACACCATCCCCACTGTCAAACATGGTGGTGGCAGCATCATGGTTTGGGCCTGCTTTTCTTCAGCAGGGACAGGGAAGATGGTTAAAATTGAGGGGAAGATGGATGCAGCCAAATACAGGACCATTCTGGATGAAAACCTGTTGGAGTCTGCAAAAGACCTGAAACTGGGACGGAGATTTATCTTCCAACAAGACAATGATCCCAAACATACAGCAAAATCTACAAAGGAATGGTTCACAAATAAACGTATCCAGGTGTTTGAATGGCCAAGTCAAAGTCCAGACCTGAATCCAATCAAGAATCTGTGGAAAGAGCTGAAAACTGCTGTTCACAAACGCTCTCCATCCAACCTCACTGAGCTCGAGCTGTTTGGCAAGGAAGAATGGGCAAGAATTTCAGTCTCTCGATGTGCAAAACTGATAGAGACATACCCCAAGCGACTTGCAGCTGTAATCGCAGCAAAAGGTGGCTCTACAAAGTATTAACGCAATACGCCCCACTTTACATTTTTTTATTAGTTAAAAAAGTTTCAAAAATCCAATAGATTTCGTTCCACTTCACAATTGTGTCCCACTTGTTGGTGATTCTTCACATAAAATAAAAAAATTATATCTTTATGTTTGAAGCCTGAAATGTGGCAAAAGGTTGAAAAGTTCAAGGGGGCCAAATACTTTCGCAAGGCACTGTATCTACACATTCTCATTTTTTTAAACTTTTGTAGTGGGTACTACATATCTATTGTTGTAAAACATTTTCTTTTCTGTGTATGAAATGTGATACCATGTAAAGTACGTGCATTTTTCTCAATTTCAATTTTTCAGTGAAATAATACTGATGAAATTTAAATTTTTAAGATATTAAAAGTGATTATTTGTTCTTAGTATAAAACTGAACCTTTTTCTTTAGTCCATATGAACTTGTGTTGTTCAAATGATTGTAAAGTGCTGTCCATAGGAACATAAGATCATTAGATATCATTTAGATCTACAGCAGGTGCGTTTTAGAGAGCAACCACTTTCTGATGCCTGTCATTTACTTGGATGCAATAGGTGGCTAAGAGAAGTGAAAGGACTAATGTGAATAAAATAATTGTAGGATTAATAAAGGAATAGGGCTTCAAATACTTATATACAGCATATGAACCCTGGCCTATTTGGTCTGTTTCCTACCAAGGGAAGAATGTGTACAGGTTCCAAGTGAAACCTCCCAAAAAGTAGTGACTAAAGAGAAGGTCCTTGAGGGGAAACAGAGCAACCACTGAGAGAGAGTCTCCACTGAGGTTATGGGTGGCAGCTTGTGGAGGAGAAAGTCAAGGGGCCAACACCTCATCAGTTGGACACCATCAGTGGGAGATAGGAGAGATAACATGTTGATGACGTGCTGAATTGTGAGCTGAACTGCAAGTTACTGGGGATGGTGATGCCTGTGTAGAAGGCCATGTCCAGTGAAGACTATGCTTGAGCCCGTGGTGGGGAGTGAGTGTCTGAGGCTGGGTGGGTTCTACAGGAAAACAGGAAAGCAGGATTCCTGAGAGGTAGGCTGAGGCTCAAGGTGTAGTGAGGTTCTGCCCCAACAATAAAATGGGGGTAGAATGGAAGAGAGAAGGAAGGGAAAAGCAGGGAAAGTAGAAAATGAGGAAAGGGAGAGAGAACAGGAAAGGGTCACAGTTGTTCCAGAGCTCTGAGGAGAGGTGGTGACATCAGAAAGAGCTGACAAACCCATATCGTGGGGGACTGCAGGGAGCCAGTTGTTTTATGTGTAGCATAGAGAAATAGGACCTGAATTAAGGTTTGTATGAGATGGTACAAGGTTGAAAGTGGTGGTTCTTACTGCTGTGGGCACTGCAGGGTAAAGCATAGGAGTGATGGAAGGTGAAGTAAAAGATGGAAAATAGAAGGTAAGGTACAAGAGCAAGTTCTGAGTGTGAAAAAGTTTGAGAAAAGTTATACTGTATGTGTTATAGGTTATATGTAAGTGAAAGGAAGGGGGCAAGATTAGAATTTGAACCTTATCTGAACTTCTGTTTTAGAAAACTCCATATTGTGCTGACTTGTCCATAAACTTTTCTCATTCTGACTTTTGAGTATAATGTCATTACTTTCAAATCAATTTTCAAACAGTGTAAATCATTAGTTTTTACAGCAGAGTAACCACGTGACAGCATTTCTACCTTGTAAGTTCTTTAGCTCTCAGCAGATTTCAGAAGCTAACAAAATGCTAGCTTAATGGGAATAGCAATTGGAGGACTCTCAGGAAAGTCATGCTGCTACAGTAGGTGAGGTGGTAATAATGGACTAGTAGGTGGCAAGGTGTTGTTTGGACCAGAATGATTAAATCAATCCTCGAAAACAGTGACCAGGGCCACTATGCTGGTCATTCCTACAGTGAGTGCATTCCTACAGATGAGACATCAAACTGAAGTCCTGGCTACATGTTAAAAAATGTCTTCTGAGATTATTGTGTCAGTCTGGGCTTGGCTTGCCTGAAATTGTCTTTTCATTAAATTGGGGAAGGGATTTCTAATTTCTGCACATGATCTGCTATTAAGTTGGATTGCTGTTGATGAAGTGGATCTCCTCCTATATGTATTTTATGATGAAAAGAACTATGCTGTTGCAAGGAATAATTGTTATTATTAGTATTTTTGTTTCTTATCATTTAACAGGGTATTTGAATAATTTTAAGGTGCAGCCAGTACAAACAAATAAAGGTTTCTAGAGGTATTGATAGTAAATGGACTGTGATCATTATCTATTAGTGAAAGATATTTAAAGAAGACTTAAGCACAATGAACTTTTTTTTACAAACTTCATGTGTTCATCTTTGTGGTTAACTTTCCAATAAGACCCCATCTATTTAATTATGTTTCAAATCTATCAGATTAACTTTCAAGGCACACTAAGGTATTAGCACATTCTGTAACCAATTACCTGCATTTTCCTAAGTTATTGCAAATGTGACCTTTAGTTAGAAGTTGATTGCATGTTTCCTGGTGTGTGTATAACAATCTGTGTCTGAGAGGCGGACATTCTCCTCTCATGTGATGGCTGGCATTAATGTTAATACTCTCTGATGGCTAGAGAACAAATAAGTGTTTCTGACATAATACAGAAGCATTTGGGGGTGGATAAATGGGCAGACACTTTAATGAGGAGAAGGCAGTCAGCCGAGGCTCGCCCACTAACAGGCAGCAAAAAACCAACTGTAGTTTTCATGCATAAAAATTACCACAGTCAACCTGAATTTTTTTCAGATCATCAAAGTAAGCAAAAGGTAACTTGGTAAACTATGAACATCACACTTAATGCAATACATGCATGGGTGACCTTAATATATGGATAAAAAAATCTTTTTGTTTTTAAGGCAAGAGCTCTGAATATGGGGAGTGAAACATTTAACTAAATTGAGACACACTGTGGATTACATGGGTCTCTCATGTAAATCCAGCCAGCTAACCAGTCAGCCTTTCAAAGACCAGTTAACCAATCAATCTATGTAATGCTAGTTCATGCTAGGTGGACCTGTATATTGGTAGCTCTGAAAATGACGGGGATGTTGCATACAGTATGTTAGGGGAGTAGAGTGTGTAACAATGAGGAATATGCTGTGTTATAGATATTTATTTCATACACTTTTTAAAATAGAAAACTGAATATAAGGAAAGATATAGTCAAAGGATGGGTGAGCACTAATTTAAAACAATTTAGACTGGGGTAAAAACCAGATAAATTTTACTTTGGTGTTACCTATTTTGAATATATAATTTTTGTTCAGTCAAAATGGTTTAAAATGTATTTTAAAATCTAAATCCTTTACTATTAAGATATTAAAGTGTTTATTTTCACACTTATGAGAGTTCACAAACAATTGAAAGATCTGAACAGTTTTCAACAGCATAATCAACATCATCAGATAAGTCTTCCTGCATGTACTGTAGGGTTTAGGGGAAAAATGATTTTACCTTGTTACTATGAATGCTCTATTATAATTTGATTTTTTTATCCATGCATTTATCAAGAATTATTCCAAAGTGGCTTTGTGCTCCAAAGGTTAATGAATTTTCTGTTTTCAATCAAACATACAGTATCATTCACAGACATATAGAACTCATATTAACATAAAATGTTCAGATGGCCATTTTACTGGTATTTGAGAAGCTGCAGCATTCAAGAGCATTACACTGATTAAGAAGTAAAATAGAAAATTTTATTGTGAGTAACTTATTAATAGAAATATAAATACATAACTTTAATACTTATGGTAAGACATAAGGCTCATTAGTGGAAGCAACATTGAAATATTGCGTTTTTTTGTGCGTTACAATACACAAAAGGTGAATGGAGAAATACAAATGACAATATGGTTGACTTTTCAAGGTTTGTATACAGAATGTTTTAATTGAGCGCTTAATATATCCTTTAGAGAATAACTAAAAGTACAAAATACTTATTCTAATATCTTTACATTTATTCTGTGTTTTCTTAATTGAAACATAAATAATAAGTTACGCCTTTTGATAAAGTTCAATTTGATATTTAGTGGCAGGAAAATGAACATTAAAAATCACTTCATATTCAGGATTTAGATGATATCAGACATTCTAGGAGAGTAGGCAATTATAGGCAATTTGTAATAATGTGCAAGAGACTTTTGTCTGCTCGAACTGGGACACTGGTAAAGTACAAAGGTGCAATCACCATAGCTATGGCACATGAACTTCCATCCATGTATTGACTTCTGTTGTTGTGTAATTCAAAGACGTACTGTATAAAGGTGAACACAGATGAAAAAGAGCAACCGAATTTTTGGAAACTTAATCACCGTGTTCAGGTAATTGTTAAAGGTCATAGGAGAATACTTTGGCTCCACATATTTGTGTTTTTCATTTTCTAATCGATCGGTATTATGTTTTTGAACTGAAAATGTAATAGAAGACTTATTACTGACCTTTTTCCCTTTTCCATTGTGTATTAAATCAACACATAAACCAAATAATATTCACTTGTCATTTTCAAAGTGTGAAACACTAATAAACAGAAATAAAACAAGCAATCCTTTAGAAATTGGAACACATTTATTTCTATTTGACCAGTAAATAATGAACTTGTATCAGGTGGAAAAAAAAAACACCAATTTGTGTTGCAATTAATTAGGAACAATAAACTACAAAGTCTTTTTTAACTCCATTATAGTAGATGTAAATAGGAAGCACTGTCTTTGATGAGATGAAGTTTGTTCTGGTATTATGAACTTGAATTCAGAGATATCACCATGATATCCGAACAAATACAAAGAGAGTGCAGGTCCTGAACAAATTGCATAGCACATCCATTCTATTACAAAGTCTGTCACATGAAAAATGTTCTCATGACATCATCTGTAAGCTCTGCCAATTTCTTCTATCCTTTATAATATACAAGAACTGTTCAAGCATAATACTGCAATCTTTTTAGAATGTGTAACAAAATACTTCTTATGATAATATCTACTTTAGGTACTGTAACTTCATTTTTTCTAATGCGGATAAATTTCCATTTCTATTCTCTAGTTTTGTGTTTCAAATAAAATATATTTGAAATTCAAACAAATCTAATCAAGCACTCATTTTATCAAGTACAGCAGTTATTTACAATGATAACTACTGTATGGCTTGCAATTATTGCAAGAATTACCTCAGAAATCTTGAGCAAAACCCCCACTGGAAATGCTTTATAAGGTTAAAATAAAGAAAAGCCCATATCTGTGGACAGAAAGATTGCCACACAGATTGTATGACAGACAATCTTCAGCTCCACATTGATAGTTCCTGTTTGGAAGGCTATTGTAAAAACTGAACTTTCAGAGCTAGTATAATTCAATAGATCTAGGATCTTATAAAATACACTGTGTTTTGAGATGACAAAATATGACATAGCATATTTGTCTCTGTACTATACTGATTTTAGTCATACTGATTTTATATGGGTATTAAGAAAGGTGTCACAAAAAATTAATGTGAAAGACATAACAAATAGACAATTACAGATACTGTACACTTGATGTTATGCAACTGATTATCATAACATCGGTGGCTAACAGATATGTAAACCAGAAGACAATTTGCTGGTGTTTCACATTAATTTTTCCATGTCTAAGCCAAAGGTAAAAAGAGGATATGATGCAGAAGATTACAGTTTAAAAATTGTCATTATCACCAGACCTATCACTGGCAGACCAGGATTCACCAAATGGTGACATAGTACCACCCAGCTCCATAGGTTGAATTGTGAATAGTCAGCCATTTCTCAGTGAAACACTGCAGTATCTCAGCACCACTAGACATGCAGTGATGTACAGTTAGTGATAGGTGTGCTGCTCCTACTTGGTGTAACTTAGCCCTAGCAGACATTTGTGCTAAGGCATAAATTGTAGGTGAATGTGCAATGAAAATGAATTTCCCGGGGAGATGAAACAATATTTCAATGTGACAAAAAAAACAGAATTGTCAGGATTGAATACAGAGCTCTAGCTCTTTGAGGTAACAATACTAAATACTACACCACAATGCCATCCCAATTTTGTAAAATTATGGAATTCTCAAAAGAAGGATAAAGGTTCAGGCTTTTGTAATGTGTATGTTCTTGCCCCATTTTCATAGTACAAAACAAACTTTTTGGTCCTGTGTTGGACTGGATAACATGCTCCCACATGACCTGGTATTGGACAACGTGGTTAGAAAATGAATGTATAGAATAAACATATTGTCTGCTATACTTCATTGTACAGTATTTATCTTAGCCATAGTATGTTGATGAGTAGTCAGTTATAGGTATATATTATATGATATATAGCTATAATGTTTTTTTCAGAGCCCGATTGTCTCAGCGTTCCTCCTCATAGCTGTGATATTGTTTAATGTTAAGGTCCATATATGATTCTGCAAATAATTCCTTGTTTCTCATGTACATCAGATCTGTTTCTGGAGGTTGACACAATAGGTCTGATTGTTACATAGTAGTGACCTGAACAAGAAACTTTGATATTCTCACATTTTTGTTCTTGACTGTTTACTACTACTCAATTCATTGTTGTGAAGTGGGTACAAGAAAATATCTGTAGTACTACAGATGAGGGTACTACAAAATATCTATAACATATAGATCATCAAAGTGTCGTTAGAAGTTTTGGACAAAATGGTTGAATTTCCCTATGGTGAAAGTTAAGGTTGGTTATGAAGGTCTCCTCCTCATAAAATCTGAAAGCATTATGCAAATATGTGGTTAAATACATTCATGGCAGTCACTTGATTAGATTAGTTCTCTTGTAGATATCACAGGAGATGATTTTCAACAATCATTACAAAGTTCACTAAACAGATAGAGTATCATTTAGACAAAATGATCAAGGATCTAGAGATGAAGACTGTCAACGCTATAGCCCAATTTTAAAATAAGAAGTCGATTGTTTCAAAAAACATAGGGAGATATGGAAAGCTGACTCAAAGTGTTCATGAAAGATAATAAATGCTACCTGTTTTTTTCTAATTTTGATCAAAATCCTGTTTATTTTTTCCACCTCTCTGAGTTTGGTGCTACCGGTAGATATTGGGCTTTTTGAGATATGTAGAACAATGTGAACATTTTGTACCATTACTTCTTTTTTCCAAACCTAAACAAAAATGACTTTTCTGTCTTCAATTGTCTGAAGTCAATCTTTGATGTTTGGTCTGATGTGTGAGAAAATTAGTTGGGAAGAACAACTGCAATTGAACACAGCATCTGTACACATTGTTTTGGTTCCCAAAACTGTTCCCCACAAGTTCTGCATTCATTATTGAGGCTGAACACCATGACTCCCTTGGATTCCTACCAAGATTTGTGTCCTACTCATACACAAGTCTTTACAGGGTACTCCTGTGTTCATTACTTTGACTGTATGCTGGGGATATTGGCAGGTCATCATGGTGGAAAGTAGCAAGGCTAAAACAGCTTTCATTATTCCTTTGGAACTAGTTCAGAGTTATGCCTTTCAGTCTAAAGAATGCAGAAGCCACATTTTAGCTGTTGATGGAAAAAAATTATGTTATCATAAAATGATTTTTTATTTTGCCAATCATCTACAACATTAAAACAATCTGAACTGACATAGTGTCAAGGCTTTCTTTAATTAACCTTACCCTGAATCTTCTGCAGTATAATGTTTTTCAACAATACATCCTGTTCTGGGGATGAAATGTTTCAGGTGATGGTGTAGATGTGGACTCTGCAAAATATCTAAGAGTATTGCCCTCTCCCAAAATGTATACTCTCATTAAAAGATACCATAGCACCCCTGAATAGTTTGGAGAAGAAAGAAAAGAGATGGCATTTGAATAGATGTTGTAGAACAGAGAACTGAGCTGTAGTTAAAAAAGCAAATATTTCAAGCTTTAATCATTGGTAACGTGGTGGGATGATGTGTGACTACCCTCAATAATTTCATGACACAAAAATGCTAATATCAATTGAGCTTAATATTAAAGAAGTTATCCTGACCAAGTGAGTTGTCAGATATCTATAAACAAATTAGAGAAAAGAAGCATGTTCTATCAGTGTTACATTGTACCACCACCTGGATGACAGGGGAGGAACAGGAAGTGTTCTAGACCCAAAAGCAAGGAGATCATAGTCCTGGGCTAGTGGCTAGCATGCATCTGAAGGGTTTCCACTTCACAGAGGCAAGCACAGGAAGGAAAAACATGGACAGGCAGGTCTTGTCAGTCTAAACCTGAAGTCAGGCAGGACAGGGCACATCACCTCTGGATGGCCAGCAAAGTGACGCAGCAGGTAGTGGGGTGAGCAGAGCACACTCTCTTCGTGGGGGTCTCCTCCAGAGACCAGGTCAAGTGCATGCTGTCAGGGTGGACTGGAGAAGTGATCCAGGGGCACCCACTGAATCCCAGGGGCAGGAGTCAGGCAGAAAGGCTGGTAGGGTGAAGCAGAGTCCAAGGAAACAGAAGCAAATCATGCCCACTTTGAGAATATTCCAATGCAATGTGAGTGCAAGTGGGACAGAAGAGTGCATGATGACAATGGGCAGCTGCCATATAAGCCAATATATGGCTTATATGGCAGCACACCTGAAGAAGGCTCCACGGCCGAAACGTTGTGTTCTCTTTCTTCTTTTTTTCAGCATGGAATAAACCTATTACTTGTACCTTTGCAGCTTACGCATGCTGACGTAGCTACCCACCTGAGCTATATAAGCCAATAGCCACACATGACTCTACTTTACAGAAATCAGAAAGAAGACCAACAAGTTTTGATGCACTGACCTCCAAAGATGTCTGCCTTTAAACCCCCTGGAAATGTTTCTGTGACAGGAAATTTAAAAATACTTTGTCTGACCAATTTGGGTGATAATTAAGACTGAAAGGACAAAAAAATAGCCAGTGATAAAATGCTCAGAAGGCCTTTAGTATGTTCAACTGTGATTCTGGTGTGTATAAATCAGCAATATACTGTACAGTATGTGTTTTGCAGCCGTATTGGCCAAGGGCCACTGTTCTGCTCTGATCACTGAGGGGACAGGATATGCAGAGCACCTGGCTGTAGTGAGAAGTCACACATCAGCAGGTGCTCTGGTTTATTTAAACCCTGTCTAATCTTTCCTCTGCGATCTGACATTATAGCACTTCACTTTTGAACTACCAGCCAGTGTTTCCCAGTGGAGTCCTCCCTGTTCCAGTTTTCCCATTTCCTGACCGGCCTGGACCGCCTGTGAACCCTAGCCATTGTTGTTTGGGCCGGCTTTCCTGCATGCTACAGAGTGCGGAAGAGAGGCTGGGACCCTGCTTCAGAACCGGACTCAGTAGGTGCCTTCCCCAGCCCGGGGAAGTATGGGTCCTAATGCCCTGATACAATGGGGGGGACACTATACTGTAGTGGGCGCCGTCTTTTGGATGAGATGTTAAACCGAGGTCCTGATTCTCAATGGTCATTAAAGATATCTGGACATTTCTCAATAAGAGTAGTTAGTTGTTCCGGTGTACAGGCCAAATTTCCCCCATCAGTCTTTACCGTGGTCTCAAAATTGTCCCCATGTATGACTGGCTTGCACTTGCCCTGTGATGTACTGATGCACCATCCAGGGTGTACCCTACCTTGCGAGCATTGCTTGTCAGGTAGGCTCTGGGTTCGCGCGACACCGTATGGTATAAAACGGTTTGCAAAATGACATGACAAATTAGTTAATTTTCTATCATCCTCTACTTCACTATTGATTTTCTAGAAATTGGAAAGAAAAAGAACAAACATATTAAATTATATTAACAATATATATTTGACCTGGGGCATATCAATTAGTTGACTGTGACTATGATATTTGTAGTGGCAAATAAATGTCCGAGGTCTGCATTGGTTCGGTGAGCATTATGTTTGCCTGGGTTTTGTTGGGATACAGTCACTCTAGGAATCTTGGGCATTTCAAACTTGCATTGATGCTACTGAGATATACTCTCTTCCCTCAATCAGTGCAATCTCTCCTCTAAGACATAGCACATCTTGCAGAGTGTTTAATAACACTTGTCTATGTCAGGTGGGCAAGTTCAAGGTGAGCAAGTTTAAGGAGTGCTGGTACCATAGGCTATCATTCTCTTCTTCTGGTACAGGAGTTGTAGTTGTAAAAGGGAATTGTCAGGGTGATATTTTTATTTTTTAAATTGCTAACTTCAAATGAATAGATATTAAATAGAAGTCAATTGGTGATCCAGATTAAATACATGCTTGAGTTTGGGAAACAATCAGACTTACTAAAACACTGAAACATAGGTTGCTCTTGCAGGTGGTTTTGGTAGACCAGTAGGTAGCATTCTTCTCTCTGGTCCAGAAATTAAAAAAAGGAATGGTATGAAATCTCAAGATGTAGAACCAAATTTGCCCATTCACTAATTTATATTAAAGAGCAATTTTAAGATCCCATCATGTCTCAAAGTGCCCTGGGGATTATGGAACCATTAGATTGGGCCAATTCCAAAATAATGTATCTTTATAAAGTATTACAAATGTATGATAGTCCATTACCATCTATGATATCCTGTAAAATAGGACACACAATAATGTCCAATAACAAACTAACTAATTAGAAGTGGGAAGCTAGGTATTACTTAGCCCAGGTACACTGTAGGTTATTATGATCCTACACTAACAATGTTGACCATTAGAAAAGTCCCACTTAAAGCTTGCAATTAATTGCTGTAGGTGAAGAATGGTTGTATTCATTACAAATCTTCCCCTTAATCCCATCTGTAGAGGTAATTTGCTATTTATCATACATTTTTTAAGTTCCATCAACATTAGTAAACTCTTTATTAATATATTGCAGCAATTATTTTCTAGATGTTACTGCATATAAACTACGTATTTTCCACTGGTAGTAAATATGTATTTGTGTTTTGTTTTAAAGTACTGTAAAGTAAAAAAATATATAGTTCAGGTGGGTAGCTGCGTCAGCATGCGTAAGCTGCAAAGGAACAAGTAATAGGTTTATTCCATGCTGATAAAACCTGATGAAGGCTCCATGGCCGAAACGTTGTGTTTTCTTTCTTCTTTTTTTTCAGCATGGAATAAACCTATTACTTAAATAGGTTATAAAAAAATAAAAAAATAAAATAAAAATAAAAGGTAAATAAAAAAAATGTTCACCTTGTAGTACATATTGGTATAAAGTATTTTGTTGTTATTCATAATTTAATTCATACCCTTTCTTTGAAAGAAAGCATTTGTTAAAACTTAATTGCTATAGTTTTATTTAAATGGATTTGTGTATTTAATCATTTTTTTGTATTCTGTTTTAGAAAAAAATGTAATATAGTAAACTCTAAAAAGACACATAATATATATATATATAACTTTGAATGCAGCTTATTTATAAGACTGACAAAGAATAGAATTCTCACATGAGCTGCCCTAAATTATTTACACAGAAATGTTTAATTTGATACAAGGCATTTACAGAATTTTGGTGCTATTCATACTACAGATTGTTTCTATGATCCAATTCTTAAAAAGTACCACTAATCCTCCATATTGCTTTTTCCTGTTTGCTTTAAAATTGTTTTTCTTATCTTTCATTTGGAAAGTATCTGTAAAATGTGTTTTCACAAGATGAAGCAAGTGAAATTAATAATTTATTATTGTTCTTTAAGGAATATAAAGACACAATTGCACACAGCATCATTTTTCTTTGCTTCTAAGAAGAAGAAAACTATGACATCTTGAAATAAAAGAAAACCTGTTTTTACAATAAAATCATTACATTCTCTACTAATTAGATTTTGCTTATCCCTGTAGAACTGGTATGTGTATAATGGTAGGTCTGGCAATTTTTTAAGAGCATTTAGTCTTTTCAACAGTAACACTGAAATCAAACCCTCTTAATGAACTGATAACCTCAGTTAATCAATATCTCTCTGCAGTTAAAGGTTAAAAGAATGGCCCGGAGGATGGGGAATTAATAAGTTTGACTAGTCTAGATCTCAGACACAAAGGTCTGAAATGTGTTCACCATTTCTCCAGTAAGAAATAAATTCCTTTCTTAAGTCTCAGGGAATTATTACTTAATTTATCAAATCCTTCTTCTGCTGCTGATGTTACCGCTACTTGGATTGCTTATATGACTAATATCTTCTATTGCTAACCATAATAGTAATAATACACTCAAAAAATGCTGACACAGGTACAGCAATTTTCTCTTAATAAATTACTTTTTACATGTTATTTTTTCATAAATGGTAACAAAAAATTATGTTGACTTTTATACCAAATATCATTGAGTGCATATAAGGTTCTGTTCATATGAAATGATGACAGTTATATGTTTTTGAAAGAGAACAAAGAACAGTTGATGTTTATACTGTATATTGGCATTAATTAATATTCTTATTCATATTTGAAATATAAAATAATGAAATGAATGTGAAGTACTACTGTGTATAATATCAACTAGTTAACCTAAAAAGAAATCACGTTAGTTAAAAGTTTAAAAGAATACTATACAAGTATTGTTCTGATAATTGTGAAGTTAATTTTGACTGGAATCTTGAATCTATAATAGTACATATGTACAGATTTAGTATAGGGACATTACTCTATTTAAAACATTGCTGTCATTAAAAGCTTTATACTCCAATGTACTGTAACTGATCTCATTTTCCATTTGAAATCTACATGAATTAATCCAATGTCCTTTACTAGTTTAATCCACTTCCCACTTCCATTACTCTCTGTCCTTTTTTACACTTTGTCCCATTTAAACATACATTAAAGTATTGGGAAATAAAAGAAACTGGAATACAGAAATATGTGCCAGTTTTGCTGTGTATGTAGTTGTGTCTTGTAGGGCCTTAGAACAGTATTCCACAAGCTATTTCTATCTTTCTGTTAATTCTACAAAATATTCTACTAATCTTCAGTTTTAGAGATCTTGATAGAAAACAGCTCAGTGCATAAGAGAGGCCTGAGTATCATAAGCATGCCTGGAAAACGTGGGTGACAGAAGTCTGTATGCATAATTCCTCAGAACAATCATTTTAAGTCTTAATTGCCCACCTTTTAGATAGCGTTCAAGGTTTCATTCTCTTTCTCTCTCCCTTTCCCCTGTTAAGAGGGTGTTGTGTCAAAGTCTATTACCTCTGCTGGACGTCTCTCTCCCTTCAGTTAAAAAAATAGAACCATCAGCAGAGGTTTGCCAGGTCGATAAAGCTTTTAGATTTGGAGATGTTTTCAGGGAGCCCATTTCCTGCGGCTAAGAGTTGTTAATGGAGCTTAAGGAATTATCTTATGACTCTCGGTTTGAGAGCATTTTATTTCCCCGCTCCTGTTCCCTTGTCGAGGCTGAATATGCTGCTGTCAAACTCGCTTAATGAAAAGTAACGCGTCGCTGATTACAGTTTTATTTGGGCTCTATGTAAAAAGCGCTGTTAATTTAGCATCCCCTCCTCTGTGTGTTTGAATTTGCCATGGATGAATGATTTAGAGTCTCTCAGTTTAAAGACAATCTCTCTCTCACACACACTCAGACTGCCCCCACCCACCCCCGTTTTTAATTCCAAGGTAGCCACTATATTTTACAGATATATTTTCTTCCAGTTTAGCAATGGCCGCTTTACACCAGTAGTGTTTAATGGCTACATTTTTTCCTAGCTTGGCATCAGTATGCCTTTTAATCGTCCTTGAAACTATTTCTCTTTTGATATATTGTAAACTTTTGATCAGTTCTGTAAAAGTCACCCTTAAATCAGGGCTAAACCTTTCATTGGGTAGACTCCCAATGTAGATATTAGTATACTGCTGTATATTTTTATGAAGCGGAGAAGAACCTGTTTTTAATCATATTAACATGTTTTATGGGTATTTTAGTTTGTTCTTAGAAGCTGTTTTGTTATCGTACAGGCTTTAACGTCTGTTTAATAGAGATATGATCTCCTGGGAATACAAGAAACCTCTTATGGTGCCCTCCAGATTGATTGTGAAGTTTATAAATTGCACTGTTTTCATAAAAATCTATCCCTGTGTCGCATATTTAGTTTTGCAAACCTTACCATGTTGGGCAGTTGTTATTTCTCAAAAAAACTTTACAGTATGAGTCATTACCCATTATACAGGATACAAATAATGCCGAATCTTAAAATTCTGTTTTTATTCAACGACACTAGCATAAACGTTATTTTGTTTCTTTCGGATTCTAGTCACAGTTTTTAGCTCAAAGTGTTAAATTTGAATTTAAGACGATTTATTCAAAAACGTTTACTTAAAAAATATTGTCATATTACTGCACTAGCAGATGATACCTTTTCAACTTACTATTCAAGACACAGTGAGAAGAAAACATTGTGCCATGCTCAAGTTATATTTTGCTTGAAAATAATTTGCTTTGTCCGAAAGATTTCACTTAGAAGATCTCAATCGCATGGCGTCTGCATTAAAATTCATTATTGCTGCGCCTCTCGCTGTAACACCTCTCCCTCGAGAATAGACTTTTTGCCATTACTGTCAAGTACCCTTGACTCTTTATTTTTGCCCTTTTATCTATTACAACTAATTCGAGTTCCTTTGCCCTTTTCAGTTAAAGACGTGGCTTCCAGTAAAGCCTTTCCCTGACGCAGATATCACAGGGTGCAGAGCCTTTAGAAATTGAGGGGTTAGTGTCAAAATGAAAATTTCACTTCAAATTATCTTGGCTGTTGCACATTTTAGCAACTCAGGCGCTTGTCTTAGCCTTTTGACAGTTGGATCAGCACGGAGGTTTAGATATTTCGATAATATTATCTAGTAGACAGAGAAAGTCAATACAATGACATGAAATATGACTGTAAACATCCCAATTATAGCTGATTAGAGAGGATAAAATAAAGTTAATCTTGTTTTGTTGATACTTTCTAAATAAGTAGTATTACTATTTTTTCAACACACAAACCAACCACAACACAATTGTCAGCCTGCATAAAAAAAGAATTCCATAAGTCTGATTTAACCTTTTTAAAATATTTCATACAGCATTCCTGGTGAAAATGATTTGAGTGTAATAATATAAACAGACCATTCACAGTATTGCTAAAGAATATCCATTTGAGCAATTGCATACCATCTGTTATACTGTATACTGTTAAAAAATAAGAATTGAGAGTTTTAATTTAAAATTAAGACTTTAATTCAAGACTTTGCTTTTTCAAGATGATATTGTTCGTGTACGTGGTACGTTATTGAGAGTGTTTCCTTGTCTCTTTGAATCGATTATGATGTGGTGTTACTATTTTAGAAGGCGTTATACAACATTTGAAATTACCTCAAGAGCTTTTTAGCAGTAGAACTCTCTTCTACTAAATCTTTGAGTAGTTCTAAACTGTCATTTAAAAATATTTTCTATCTTACCCTATTTTATTAGCAATTTGTACAGGGAACTAAGTTGTTGTTGTAAGGTAATAATAAATCTAATTATTTTTTTTAATAATCGTCTTGGTTGTCTATTATATTATTTTAGAATATCTCATGGAACAGACCTAAAACTACATGTTCATGTCACACAAAGGTGAGACATTCATGGCAAATTTATCGACTCTGATGGTAAGCAAAATTAAATAAAGACAGAGTAGTTATATGGTTTACAAAATATGTGCATTAGTCATTACTCGTGCGCTTAATGAAAAATACATGTTTCCCTTTAGTTTTACTCTTAGTATTTACGTTTCAGGACCAAGGATAGTTAATTTTCATAATTCAACCAGACAACACTTGTACCTCCGAAACACACCATTTATTTCAGTGAACATACTTTGACATACTGTACCCTTCCAATTTTAAGAAAACTAGTGCAGTTGTGTATTTTTAATCTTTTTTCAGCAGTGATACTCTCGAGCGTCATTGGCTAACAATGACATAACTCAGAATATTCAGGAAGATATTTTTAACATTTGCATGCTGTAAAAGAAAAGAAGAAAAATTAAAACTTGTTTTGTCTTTGTAAACGTTTTTTTTTTTTAAATGTAAACTTTCATTTATACCTCTACATAGGTTTACGTGCTTTAAAACGAAAATAAATACTTTTCACACTGATCCCTTTTGGGGAGTTTCACTAGTGAAATATTATCAATATAACAATGCATAAGTACCCCTTGACTAATTAAATATAAATGTGATTCCAACATCCTTGACAGAAAAGTGTCATATTCAAATTACACATCTCGTTTTAGGTTTTAAAGAGTACATCCCAGAGTGTTTTATTATATCTCAAAGCAAAATTTGGTTAAGAGCAGAACATTTTGTTTCCCGTTTTAGGGAATGTCATATTGTCTTTGTTTGATTCTTGGAGCTGTAAAGTAGAAACGTGTCCTTTAATTACATTGTTAGCATTTCCAATTGAACGTCCCAGAGCACCTGTCTCCAATATAGAACCTTTGGTAGTCGCCCAAGAAACTGTGGTGTTGGTTAACGCTTGATTCAAAGTGCTGTGCCTAAATAAAGGGTCATGGAAAACCCCATCCACCCAGTTTCTGAGAGTGGTGACTGGTGAATCCTGTTGTCTGTCTATAACATTCACAGGAGATGAAACCGCAGGAGAGGATGGGATGACCTGTTGACATTTGAGCATGCACGATGGATACTCAGTTTGGTTTAAAGACGTGGCAGTTTGCGCCAGCGACCAGATTCTTGGCTTGCTGTCTAGTATTTGGTGGCCTTGTGGGAAGCATGCTTTTGTCTGCCTCCCGCTTGTAAGGTCGTGTTCACAATCTTCTGAAGACGTTTTCAGACAGCTTTTATTCAATTCCTGATTCTCTTCAATAGAAGCTGGTATGGAGATCTTTAAGGGTGTTTCTTTCAGGTGATCGTTCGGACCATCAGTTGTCCTCATATGGGTGTTCATGTGAAACTGATTCTTCAACTCGCATTCAGAATTCTCCGACTCAATAGCATCAAAGTCGTCTAGATCACTTAGTTGCAGGTCTTTATCCCCTCTGCTTCGGTTTTCTATATCAGAAAAAATAGTAAACAGCAAAAGTTTAATTCAGAAAAGATTAAGCTCACTGCTTTTGCGGAGAACTGCGCTCTGAAAACATACATGAAAGGTTCGAAAATGTATCCTATATATAATAAAATCCTCGCAGTTCAACATAGCCTAGTGACAATAAACACGTTCAAAAACTATAATAGATCTTTCATAGAACACTGTTTTAGCCTTACAAAAGCCACAGTAGAGGATATTAAGCTAATTATTTAAAGGTTTAGAAATATAATTTATGTATAGGCTTAGTTACAATTTGCTTCTGCTTGAAAGTTCATTAAGACATAAAATCATATAACGATGGAGGTTTTAAAATACCATTAGTTCTAATAATAATAATAATAATAATAATAATAATAATAATAATAACGTGATTATGCACAACGTGTAGGTAAGGCACTAACTGTGACGGTACATAGACGTTTACATTATCATTATCTATTTTCTATACGATGGAAACAGATGTCTCATCAAACATATTATAGAAGAAAGAAAGCTAACCATCGTCAGTCTTTTCACTTTTTATGTGTTCCTCCTGGGACAGCTCTTCTTCATCGTCATCGTATCTCTTATCGTCTGAACATTTGTTACGCGGAGGCCAGGTCATTTTATTTTCCTTCTTCAGTCTTCTCCTGGCATTAGCGAACCAGGTGGAGACTTGTGTGAGGGTCATTTTGGTGATGATGGCAAGCATGATCTTCTCTCCTTTAGTCGGGTAAGGGTTTTTCCTGTGCTCCTGAAGCCAAGCTTTCAGAGTGCTTGTTGTTTCACGAGTAGCATTTTTCCTTCTTGTTCCTCCGTCCATTGTGCCATACCTAAATCCAACAAAAAGAATGGCTTTGTAGAATTCTATTTTGGTCCTGACAATCTACTGTATATCATAAGAATAAAAGACCTTGATGATTATTTTTCAAGTAATTGTCGAGAAACGTGGTGTTTAGTTAATTCAAATAAGAACAAATGTTCTTATTTGATGTTCAAATGTTCTTAAGAGGTCCCCGAAGGATTTATGGGGGGGGGGGTACTGTATTGTATATTGCGTATTATTGTCACGCAGTGTAAACTGAGTTAAATTCAGTATAATGATGTAAGATATTCCAAATTACAAAAGAAAACGGTGTGAAAACTGCTTGTGTGCTACAATCCTCAGGTATAAAAGCACCATGGGTGCATCTCTTTAAGACTGCAGTCAGTAGTATTGTTTGACTTTACTCAATTACCTAATTAAAAGTACTGTAATTGTTTTTTTCACGACTCAAGGGAACAGATATTTATATAAAGTAATTTTAACCTAGCTTAATTACCTAATCAGGTATTTAAACAATTTTATTACTGGTACAACCGCTTTCTTACTGCACAAAATGTAGGCCTTGTATGAATAATTAATGAACATCAGTAAATTGTGAGGAATGGTCTCACTGAGCAAATTGGCTTAATTCATTATTTACCAAATGGGAAGGGAGTAAAATTCAGCAGGCTGCTCTGCACCTTTCAGATATATCGTTATTCTTCTACATTATAGCAAATATTTAAGAAGTTAGTCATGCATTTAGCGTGTTTCAATTATTCAGAACGTTAAGAATATTATCGTGGTATTAGGTCCAAATTCTTTTAAGGTGAAATAAGGTGGAAGATTGTGGGTTTTGTCTTGGGTGGGTTCTTGCTTTATGCTTGTAAACAAAGTTCTGTACTCATATCGCCAATAAAATCCCGCGCTGCATAAATGAATACACATATACATTGCTGTACATAAAAATCTTCACCAAATCATTATTATTTTTATTGTTAATGAAGACTTTTTGATGTTGTCTTCATTGATTAAAATGGACATAGAAAGTTTATTGTAAACTGTTTTTGGAACATATGCACTAAAATGGCACGGACCTCTGTTGTATCAGATGTATTTATGCAACACTGCAATCTTAGACATGGTCTCTCTTTTGCTCTTTATATTATATACTTTACCTGTCATACTGATACTGCCCCAAGGCAGGATCATAAGGATAGTAAGCGGCAGCCTGTGTGATCCCCGCATGCGCAGAGGCTGTTCCCTCTTTTGTGTCAAATGTACTCTGAAACATGCACGAACATACAACTGGTGAGGCTGTTTGATAGTGATCTTCAAAGTCATAGACAAGACTGTATCTGCCAAAAGTATTAACGTGAATCTCAAGAGAACCAACACATCATAAATAACAAATCATAATGTACTTAACACAGCTGTTCCAGTCTTCAGAATACGTGAATAAGTACATGAACAAATACAATTAACCAGTAAAAGGGTGCATTTTACTTTTACACAATCGTCTTCAAATAATGTATCCCACATTCAGTTTATGTAATTTACATGACGTACATTCATATGTAGTTATAAAATCGTTTTTTTAGACTTTTATCAACATTGTTTGTAAACTGTTTCCTAGTGAGAATGTAATTTCGTTTACGTTCAGATGTGTATTTTTTAATATCACACTAACAGCGAATTATAATGCAGTACGCCATTTCAAGACAGCGAAATATAAAAAGAGAACACATTTTTTAAAATCTGCGTAGCTCCACGACCTTTTAAATAAATACTGTGTTTAATTTAATTAAACCCTTCAATATGGGAAAAATGTTTCATGAAGTTCTTCTTAAAGAGAATTGACGTTCATCCACTGAAATTTTACAATAATTCAAAACGAGCTGATCGGTTGTCACCTGTAATCCAAGCCATAATTAATTGGTCGACTTGCCCTGACAATGCAGCGGTACAATTGCCAATTAGTTCAAACTGAATAAAGCCGCTGTTGAGGCTGAAAAGATAAATCACAACCATCAAACTGCAACGCATTTGATTGAAAGGAGCACTTTGTGGAGGACAAGAGGTGTGACTATGTAAGCTCTAATTGGTGCTGATATAATAATCAATGGCTGAGAGAAGATCAGAGAAATGCTTACCAGGGAGTAGAAAGCTGACGCATCGGTGCCATAAGTGACATAGTTCCCATAGCCTTGACTGCTGGTGTAGGGGTTCCCATAGACACCAAGAGCCGCTGCAGAGTTAAGCTCATGTCTCGCAGTGGCCAGAAGCCTGCTCTCGTAAACAGGACAATAAACTGGCGTTTGGGCAGTGGCTGCCACGCCGGATTCTGCCAGAGTTCTGCTGCTAGATTCGCAGCAAGTAGTTAAGGAATTGGTGGTCATCAGGAACTGTAAGGAAAATAAACACCGTAACTTGGCAGGCTGTTTTATTCATTGTTGCAAAAATAAAAGGTTCTTATAAAATGTCAGTAAAACATGAACGCAGCATAAAATTATGTTCTAAACCTTGAATGGATCACACTAGATATAAGTAAAACGCGTAAACTAAACGAATAACCATTATAATTTTGGAACGATCTGCCCTACGGGGCTATCTATATCCCCCAAAAGGCAAAGAACTGTGGATCACTGCCAAAAAACAGTTGTATAGCACTCCAAACCATTCTACTGTGATTTCTTGTTTATACAAAACACTTTGACATTAAGATGATGTGTGCACAGATAAAGATATAAAGCACATAGACTGTTATCTCGAACCCCCACAACATCGCAAAAGGTTGTCTTTCGCAGTTTTCGAAACACCTTTATCTCTGAATGAACACAGGTATTACAAAGTCCTCTAATGTTATACATTGTTTGAAACGGGACTTCACGAATCATTTTCTTTTTCCTCAAAGTGCCGGTAAAGATATCGAAAATCAATAGTGCCTTAAATTCAACTGAAACTCCCTCTGATAATCAATAATGTGAATCTTACCTGGGGTGCAGACGAGTAAGGATATCCAAATTGTGGGTATGACATGGTAGAGAGATCCCAATATCCAGAAATAAAGAGAGACGGCTGGTCTCCACGCTATTGCAGCCTTGCTGTGTTTCACTGTACCAATTGATTGGTAAGCACAGTCTCCTAGATGCTTATAGGGCGAAGCAGAATACCATATTTAATTTGTTAAAATGCTTCTCCAACGGGTTTCAAAAATGCATCAGTTATCTTTGGTAGGTCCTAAACTCTTTTTAAGATGTAATCGCGTGAGAGTGCAATGAAACACGTTTGCCCAGATTAATCACTTTGATGTCAGAAATACATATTTTGCGTTATAAAAAAGTAGTATAAAACACGTCAGCCCAGATGCACGTTGTTTTAAACACCAGTGACTCTGACGTCAGATGAATCCCACTCAAAATGACCAGACAAACTTTAATATGCATTCCTAGGGATAAAAATCGAAGAAGTTAATATGAATAGGGGAAAAGGTTTCTAAGGTTTTTTTTTTCTTTTTTTAGGAGGTGTGTGCGTGTGGGGGGGTGGTAGTGGTTCATGACGGACATAATTAAATTAACCAAAGCTTTGAGGAAATGCTAGGCATAACTTATCCCAATTTAAAACTACTCGACATAATTAAGCAATGATTTTTCTTCGAGTCACTGAGGGATGGAGAACACGTTTAATTAGAAATTAATTAATGATCAGCTGCCTCACTCCGCCCTATTGTAATAATTAGTCTCAAGTACAAATGAGGCAAACGCAGTAACACAGAGACCAGTAAATCTTGCTGTAAGATTTGATTAAAAGAAGACACTGACTGAGGTTAACCCAAAACCAAAAAACATTTCCACAGCAAACGTATCTAGAAACATGCGACGATGCTAAAAGCAATAAATGTAAAAGTAGAAAGCATGTATCAATCTTTAGCATTTATTTAAATGTTTAGATACGAGCCTTTATACAGCCTTAATGTTCTGAAATGCGTCCGTACATTTTAATTATTAATGTTTGGCTCTGGTTGCTACAATGATTATTGCGATGTTTTCCTGTAAAGTGTCACGTAAGCGCCCTAAACGGAAAGAACAAATCTCACATTTTGACACAATGCATTATAGTAATTTATATAGACTATCCACCAATATACGTTTTCCTCTGAAAATACGGATTTAATGTTTTCCATCACCTTTTCTATGCACAAGCACATTCACACCAAACATTTCAGATGAATACAAACTTGCATACTGTTTATTAAACTAGCTAAAGCTACGCAATCTGCCAAGCTCTCATGACAATTGAAAAAAATAAAAATAATGTGATAATTGCTATCGTTATACTTGTTAGGCATTTGCAAAGCTGAAACGATATAGGGAATGCATTATACTGTAAAACTATATAATGTGGCCTTATTTATGCTTGTTTCTGTAGTTCTTTTCTATGACATAAAACACATACTGTATTTGGTTTTATTCCCTAAAAGTGTCATTCTCCTAAAATACGATTTATTAATTACAGGGCTCTCTAAACAACCCCTTACACGACGGTAAATTCTTCTAAAAATCAGTTATTTGCATTTATGCTTTTATAATGTAAGCAGTATACTGTATCAAAGAAACCTGGAAGGCGTTTCAAACAACTTTAATTCGCGACCTACATGAAATAACTCTTTTTTCGTAGAGGTGGTGAATGTGTGTAGCTCCATGGTGTGCTGACTTGCTTAGAGAATCCCGGGTTCAGACATGTGAATAGCCCCAGGGTCACACTCAAATTAATGATGATGTTCTCCTCTTTTCCCCAGCTGGAAGACTGCCTGCAAGAAACGAATCTGCCTACACTGACAGCTCGATTGAGGGTGATTGATGACTATCTAGAGACCAGCCAACATAATATAATATCTGCTGCATAATTGCTTTCATTTACAGATGAAAGTACTTGTCCCCAAATTAAGTTAGGTTACATGAAACAAGTTGTTGGCATTTCGAAGACTCTGAAAAATAATGAATGCGCTGTAAAATTAAAATTAACCAGGCACTTCAACGCTAGAATACCCGTAAGTAACGAAAATGAACGCTATACGTGGGTCAAATGACAATTCAGGGTCCTTGCCCCATTTTAATCTTAACTCATTTACTTAATGAACTCCTAAAAGTTTTGCTAAAATATTACGGAATTAAGGGAATTGATGGTAGGGGTTATGTCATTACAGTATGTATTTAACTAGGTTATTCTTAGGTGTCTTTGGTTTCTTTATCTGACAGCGTTTACTGTAACATGCTTCCTCCCCTTAAGTAAATCAAATATAAGCTTTTTTTTTTAGTCATACAACAAACTAAACACCTTCTGTATTTAGTACGATCAGTTAATCAGCTTTAGAGATAAAAGGGCAGTTGTACATACAGTAAAGACTGCTTTTTAAAATCCAGCCTTGCAATTTGCCCAGGAGATGTCTCTTGTGTTTTCTGATGTAACGGAAGATAAGTGCCAGATAGTGACACAGGGAGCACATGAGAATACTCCTCTTGTTAAGACCAGTGCACTTTAACAGGCTTATCAGGATTTGTTTTTATTACGTCTTTCATAAGCTATTGTTTAGCTTCTTAATATCATTTACAACAAGTTGATAATTTGAATTGAATTTTCAATTCAGTACAATATCATCGTTAAAGCTACAATATGCTAAGGGTATGTAAAACTAAAGTAATCCGTTACTATAATTATTTGTAAGTAAAACGGGACAAATACGTTAGACATCAATTACATTTTGCATGCAGTTCTAGTTCAATAAACACATAGAAACCAGTAAATACGTTTTACAACCCATGGTCTATAATAATAATAATAATAATAATAATAATAATAATAATAATAATAATAATGTCAATGAGAACCTTTACACACCTTTAGTGGATAATATAATATTGTGTAAATGTTCTAACTGGGTTAGAAATTATCTTAAAATAAGACATCAAGAGTACTAATTACAACAGCAATTGAATTAGGCTTATTAAAAATAAGGAAGCATTAATATATCACACTTTCATGAAATTCTCATTTTTGAAAATCAGGGTTAATTTACCAACTGGATAAAATGAATCTATGAAATGGATGCCTTCTTTCAAGTATGTAGCGAATCGAGGTATTCTGTAGCAACGTGATTGCTGTAGCTTTGATAGACAGGTTGAGTAAGCGATCTTGTCTACATAGGCTTTTTGTATACATTTTCATTATCCCCCGCTTTGTTGGTGTTATTGGGTCTCCATGAAATATTTAGATGCACCAGTATTTGCTTTTAGAATAAAATGAAGATAGTAGTCTCTTGGAGTTCACTCAGTCTTGTTTTTCTTTAAAGATTAAAAGCCAACTTGTCACTTTTAAGATAAATGCTGAGGCTACTGCGCTTGCTTAGGGTTCAGGAATAAACGAGAACACTACTTGTATTTAAAACAGTTTTCTAAACAAACATAACACTTTACGGTTTTTCACGAAAATCGACACATGAATTTAATGGGAAATAAGTGAAGATAACTGCGCTTTTCATTTTTAATTACTGTAAAGTAAAGCGGTTGACAAGACCCACGCACAAACACACACACACGCCTCTGCGGGAATTCGTGGCCTGGCCACCTGTGTTCACCACGGATCCAGCAAACTACAACGTGTCGTTGCGTCACAAAACATAAATTGATCATCAATAATGCATAGCTACAGTTGGTTAAATCAACACCTCTTCATAAAAAGGTAGAGACCGACTAACTCTAAGCTTCGCATGCAGCTCTGCACACATCCCATTTTGCCTTACTAACTATAAACTGAAACTGAAGCATTAAATCTGTATGTGTAAACACAATTGCGCACGCTTTGGACATTTTTAAACAATGTGGAAAATTTAAACGACATGAATGTACTTTTTACATTAAACACAGATTCAATTTATTTAATTTATATTAAAGACGAGAATGAAGACATTTCTGAGAGATGTTATAATATGCTGCAAAAAAGTATTTCTAAGCACATAAAGTCCGTTACCTGTTAATGCAAGCTTGAGCTAAAAGTTATAAATGACATTTTCCAGGACCACTATCACTTTTACTTCTTTAATGAACCAATTCATTTTGGAGCCTGCTGGGAAGTAAAGCAAGCATTGCTGTCTACACAGTAGCCTACACTCTTTTGCTGTATTCTGAAAACGGGGCTTTAGTCCCTGGTACTCAACGCTCACTTTCAGTTAACTCCTGTGCAGCTCTGATGACGTGTCACTGAACTGTAATGATTATTCCGCTTCTTAATGACAGATACTTTACAGATCTCACGTTTTTATAGTTCAGATAAACTTCGGAACGAACTTTTCGAAAACTTGAGAAGTTGTGTATTCAACAAAATCAGTTTTGCCGTTTGTGACTTTAACATTTCGGACTGAAATGTTACTGTAAACTGTACAGTATATTCTAGAAATCCCTGGAATGTTCCTCAATAACTTTATATGAATAAACCTACCTTATCAAGAAAAGTACATTTTAAATTACATTATATAACTGCTTGTTTTTTTAAAAGGGTTATGCTTATATCACTGGAGATTTAAAACCTGTCATGCGAAACAACCTTAGGCTGAATTTATTATAATTCATAAAACTTCTGCTATACCATTGTTATTGGAGCTACCCTGTTATGATTCCAGCCAATAACTGAACAGTGGCATTATCATTTTATATTTACAGACTAACATGACTATATTCAGAGATAATTTAAGTGTAAAAACAAAAATCAAAGCTGATGTTTCACGAATTGTCAAAACGTCAACTGTCAAAACGTCTAATAAAACTGAAATAAAGACGAAAAGTCAAACTTCAGATTTAAAAAGTTTCTGCAGTATATGAAAACAGGTTTATAATGTTGGTTTATAAATACACAGCATGCTGTTTCAGTTGTAAAAACATAATTCAGTTTTAGATTAACCGAACCGACATAACCCATTAGTGATTTGCTGTAGTATTACATACTGTATTTATGCTTCCAGATATTAGTCTACCTACATGTTACTGTACTGTATGTACTCGTGATTTTTTCTTTCATTATTGAAGATATTCTGGTGTACTTAAAAAAGAAGTTAAGACATACAAAGAGCCGATACTTTCACTGTGTTGGAAAACGTGGAACTCATTTTCTTTCATTTCTGTGTTGAATAATAACGTAAACATACCATTTATCGACAATACTGTCGATAAACTCAATACTCTCATTCAACAGCACATTCCACAAATAACCTATTTACTGCTTTTAATTTGAACGTATACTTATGTTTAGGGTGATTTTAATTAATCGAAAGCTCATAAGCAAGACATCTCTGTGGATAGATGCGTTTGTGTTTGTAAAGTGACTGAGTGTGATACAGAGAGCTTCTGTTAGTATGGTAGATATGTCTTTGCTATGTAGTGCTATTTAAAGCTATCTCTGGGAGTCTGGAGTGACATTAACTAACCTTTACTGAATATAGGGCAAATCAACACTTCTGCGCTTGCAGTTGTAAGTTGTCAGTCAACACACAGCCCGGCTATTTTATCGTTCTTTATTTTACAGATGGAACAGAAGTGAATGCTCCTTCCATGAAACACCTCTAAGATTTTAGCACTGAACACGTCTGAAAGTTTTAAAGGATCATACAAAATATATTTTCCTGTACATTTTTTTAAATGCTTTGTAATGCAGAATACCTCAAACAACAATTTCTTACGATTAGTCTGTCTATACAGTAAACACGGTTTGTCGATTGTGGACATATCCATTTATACGGATGAGTTTCCAAGCAACGTGGTCTATCAAACGATGTATCATGAAATTACATTACCACAGTGGGCAAAATCCAGGTCTAGTGTATACAGTACCTATTATGTCTATGATGTTCCCCAGAAAAAAAATAAATCTAAATTTATAAGTAAAGACAAGGTAACCAATGTAGGTAATATGTTATTTTTTACTGTTTTAGAAATAGAGATTTACTAACTTATAATAGTATATACTGTACTTTTTTATAAAACCAATTGGCTTCAGCATACATCCATACATTATGTATTGCTTAGTGTTGGACTGCATTTCTGTGGTTTTCATGAATAAAGTAACTACTTAATTATAAGCATTCATATTTGAACGTATATTCTTATTATTATATTAAACTTATTATTATAATAATTTTTATATTTTTTATATTATTATAATAACTTATTATTATTTTGGGCAGAGCAGTGGCACTGTTGCTAAGGATCTGCACCTGTGGCTGGAAGGTTGCCAGTTCATATCCTGCGGCCGGCAGAGGAATCCTACTCTGTTAGGCCCCTGATCAAGGCCCTTAACCCCAACTGCTCCAGGGACACTATACAATGGCTGACCCTTTGCTCTAACCCCAAGCTTCTCTCCCTGTCTGTGTGCCTGTGTCTCATGGAGTGCAAGCTGGGGTATGCAAAAAGACAAATTCCTAATGCAAGAAATTGTACATGGCTAATAAAGCAATCTTATCTTATCTTATAATTAAATACTTGACTTGTATGTAGTTTTGTGTGTGACTGTCATAAACCTATTCAAGATTTCTTGGTGAATACCCTAACACTTCATGGTTCATGCTGCAGAAGGGAGGAGAGTACAGTATTATGCTTCATGTCTGAGGTACTTACACTTGTTGTAGGACCCCCCATAGCTCACTGCTTACAGAGGTTTTACAACCTAGGATTTTATGGAGTGCTTCCATGCTATCACTCACTTGCACCCAGTGGGACTTATGTTTCTCAAGTGTATTCCATTTTCCTAGTTGAGGTTTATAACTGACTCCCTTTCTGTCTTCACAGCACCAGGATCCTTCTCTCCTGTTCTCTCTTGGTTACTATGGTTGTAAGGAAGGAAAGCTTCTACTGCCTTGTCTTTGAGGACTTTCTCCAGGATGCTCCCAGGGCTTTTAAAACTCTTTGCAACCTTGCCTTGTAAAGGTATTTTCTCCTGGAGATGTTTCTTTATTGTCTTGAAGCTTTCATTGCCAATGCCTTTCTAACTAGCACTTAGTTAATGCTAACTCCAGGCTGGAACCAAATTAAATCAAGAACAGACTATTATATGTCTCTGGATTGGTCATCATTCATAGAAAGAAGAGTACAACCCATCTGGGACTAATTACAGTATATTACATATGCTCCAGTGTTTTATATTAAAAATAATAAATAAAGTATGATTCTATGTTGTTTTAATAACCTTTAAGTACAACATTTGGTTATACAGGAGGTTATATATAGATTGACAAAGTGTGACACAGCAGGGTCATAATGGAATCTTTGAAATAGGCAGGCCTCAAATTAACATAAAAGTGCAGCTACCTGTATGAGGTAAAACCTAAGAACTTTTTATTTACTGTGCCAGAAATAAAACCAAACAGCTACAAACCAAAACAAAAGAAAAACGCTCGTCTCAAAACTAAGTCTCTCGCTCTCTGAAACTCTTCACAAACTCCAGTCTCTCTCTTATGAGTTATTCATATGATCCTTAATTCCTTGGTCAGTTGATTCCCTCAATTTTGCCTTTGGTGAATGTGCATTACATAGCTCTGCCCTCTGTCACCAGACAGGAAGCAGATCAACCCTGGAAGCCTCTGCTTCCTCATTTTTATACTGTCACCTGACCATTTATCATCCAACAACTGGTCAGGTGACCATGGGCAGCAGCTCATTTGCCACAGCATTTTTGGGAATGTAGTGGCCATCTTGCCTGAACCTACTACTGTATGCCTTCACAAAAGGTTATGTGAAATAATCAAATGCCTTAGTAACCTCTCATTAAATTACTATGCACTGCATCCATCAGTTGATTATTACCATCTTGTAGGTAATATACTGTAGGTGTTGCACCTTTACTTTCTTTCGACTTACCACAACAGTTAAAAAATGTGCCATTTTAATTTAAAGAGGGACTTCAGTAATTTATGGTAGTGTGCTTTTAAAATCAGTTCAGTTCTACTTTTTATGTGACATAATATATTTTGCATTATTCCACCTACAATAGTTTGGTTTGGTCAAACATACATAATGAGTCCAATCCTGAGAAAGATACAAACTGATACAGTACATCAATACCTAGGTCAGGTTTCTGGCATTCTCATAGATAAGATCTAGGAAAGTTAAAATTACTTGTATTTATATTAAATGTTCATTCCATCCATCCATTTTCTAACTGCTGTATCCAATACAGGGTTGGGGGAGTCGGCGTCTTTCCTGGCAAGCAATGGCGGTAATGCAGATACACAATTGCAAGGACACCAGTCACAGAGAATACACAGAGACAAATACACTCACACCAGGGACAGGAGCCAATTAACTTACCAGTGTATCTCTGGACTTTGGGAGGATAATGGAACAACTGGAGTAAGCCCACACAAACAATGGAAGAAAATACAGATTCCACACCCATCAGTTCCAGAATTAAACCCATTTAAAGTGCCATGGAATTTAAAGACCAAGTAGTCAAGACCTTGGTACTCTGAATATCTCCACTGAATGATTGCACCTCCAACACCAACAGCACAAGTTGTGGATTTGGAATTTACTGTGGTAAAGTAATTTGCAATTAAATCAAAGAAAAGTGCATTATACAACTAAACAATTAGTTGTTTGAATGATAAAGACCATTTAATGTATAATTTCCTTTGATAATAACATAGCATTTCAATCTTTTATCACATGCATATGTACACAATTGGCCTTATGATCAAAATTTACCTCAATTGATTATTGTGGGAATTGAACCATCTAAGTATATTAAATGGTCTATAAAGGTCAAAGTATGTAAGCATCTGCCATGTAGGAATATCCTTGGAACACAGGATTTGAGCACCTTAGTTACCTGTGCAGTGGAGCAGGCCACAAACGCAATTTTAACATTTGCATACCAAGAAAATATATATTTCAAATTAGACAAGGAAGGAAATATTTCATTTTTAGATATGTTTACTATGAAATATCTTCTTGGCTATAACATACTGTACTTTGCTGTTATCACTGTTAAATTATTGTGACACATACAGTGTGTGGGTCTTTAAAAATTGAATAATCTCAAAAGAACCAAATGACCCACATTAGAATAGCCTCCTTCAATTTGCATTATGTTTTTAAATGGAATAAGTTCTCTTGAACTTCATGCAGGTCACTAATCAGTTAATTTTGGAAGTACGGTCCAACAGATCTTGTCAACTTAATAGTCTTCTCCAGGAGACTATATTACTAATGATCAATAGAGGAAAAAGTATAGTATATGGTTAAGTTAAAGTATCTGACACAAATCTCAACAGCAGTTAATGATGCTAGCCTACTGTGTAATGGTCTTTTGCAGAATTGTGGTCAACAACCCCAAAAATGTTCTGTTTTTTAAATATAATTCAGTGCCATGATATCACAAGGACATTCAGGATCATGTAGAATGTCAGTATGATGTGTTCAAAATGATTTTCTTTTTCTTACCAGATGGATTTAAAGGTCTTTTAAATATGAAAAAGCTTAATTATTTATCAAAATGTGAACAATGCATGACATGGGGAGGCAAATCTAAATGTATTTCATAAAAATGCAGAATACACCTGCATACAGTAGTTATCTGACTTTTCCATAAGGAATACCATAGATAAGCATGGAACATACAAGCTATTCTTTCATAAGCAAATGGAAGTGCATATTTTGTCATAAAGCAATAACATTTTAAATACCAAAAAGAATGAGCATTTTTAAGGTAGACTTTCACTCAATATTTCTCTAGTACAAGCGCATTACATTTACAGTCCCACTGTGTTATAAGTTGTTCTTATGTTTTTCTTTTCTACTTTGTTCTTGGAATGTAAGATGGGGTTCTGAATCTCTGAAATATTTACAAAAAATATGATCACTTTAATAAACAATGCATCAGAGTGTGATGTACTGTACTCTGTTGCGAAATAAATCTCAAATTCTGGGGCCCTGGGTTCAATTCTGCACATAGGGTGCTATCTGTGTGGAGTTTTTTATGTTCCTTCTGTGTTGGGAGGAGCAGGTGCTCTTGTTTTTTCCCACATCCAAAAACATTCTGGTAGGTTAACTGGTTTATGGGAAGAATGGCCCTAGATGTAAATGTGTGGAGGTCTGTGTTTGTGTCTCTGTGTACGCCCTGTGATGGTCTGGTGTCCCATCCAGGGTGTGTCCTGTGTTGTGCCTTTATCCTCTGGTTCATCACTACCTTCTTGCAACTAAGCAGTTACTGAAAATGGAGGGACGCAATGAGAAATAAGGAACTGGGGTTTACTAGTTTAGTTTGAAAAAAATTGAATTAACCATTCTAACATTAATTGATTTTGATAACCGTTATTGTGGAAAATAAGTATATAATATTAGATGGCACTTAATTTAATACTTTGCTGGGCAAATTGAAATCCCTGTTGGACAGTATTGACTTTCTGAATAACTGAATGTTGCATAATGCATAATTGGATAGACATATTTTTATATGCTTCTTTGGTCATGTGTTTTTTTTACTGAGAGGCATTAAAAAATACAACATATAGATATTGGAAACAATAACATTTTGTGCTTTTGATTCCTTTCATTGAATTGTATACATTTTAGAATATAATTTAACATACAAATTGAATTTATATATACAGTACAGTATATATGAATCATATTTATTAGAGAGTGTTTACTTTTAAGTTACATAATGTGAAAATTGACTTAAGATAAGCAGATTTGGTGGAGCACTATTGATAAAAAACTGCTCATTGCACTGCAAATGAAATATTCTTTGACGATTAAAGCACTCCCGATCACAAAGATAAATGCCTTTCCTACAATTTTACTTACACTTTGCCATTGAAGTCTTGCACAGATTTCCTCAAAATAAATTAAATTTAGGATGAATGTATGACAGAACAAGAATTGTTAATACATGGAATAGTTCATACAACCACACTGTTCAGGACAGCACACTAGGGACCTTTAAGAAGAGATTGGACAAGGTGTTGACATTCGATATCTTGTATGAACACAAATAGGCTTTAAAGGCCTGCTGTTCTTTATTCCTCTCATGTTCTTAAAACATAAGAAACTGGCACTGTGTTTCATTCAAATTGGGAACAATTATCTGCAGGAAATTATTTTTTTATTATCAATATATTTTGAGTAATTAAAAGTAAGTGTCATGCTCTTTTAACAGTTTCCTGAGCTTTGGATTACTGAATGAAATTCGTAGTAGTCATAGATTTGCTATTTTTACAGTTCATTACACAAGCTTTCATTACTAGAATTTTGTTATTATATTAATATTATATACTGTATATTATTACTTATTGTAGTTCTTGTAACTTTCACTTCATTTCAGAACTTTCAAATCTTTCTTAGTAATCTTTGTGAAGAAATAATGATACGGAATTTTATTCTTAATTGTTATGCGAATGAATGTATTTAATTTTAATTCCCGTGGTTGTACATTTGTGTACTATATGTGACAAGAGCCGGTCCAGGCTCCCGTGAAGCGTAGTTCTGGACCCTGTGCAGACGGTATAATCCGGAAGTGATTGGAGTAGGACAACAGGGAGGAGACGACGAGGATCAGGGCAGGTTGACAAACAGGGGGGCGTGACAACAGTTAACTGGTGCTCGGGGGACGTGGCCATGGCAAACAAGTCCAAGGGAGTCTAGGGGGAAATCTGGGGTGAAGTCCAAGGTCCTAATCCGAGTGATCCATCTGCGACGAAAACAAGATAATGATAAAAACTGGAAAGGGATCTGGTACAGGGACAGGGAAAAGAACAGGATGGCAAAGCAAGGCGCTCTGAGCCCCGCACTCAGCTGGGTCAGGACGCTGGTAGGAGGCCTATGCCCTCAAGCTGCAGATGTAGGGCGACTTGATGGTAGGTGGGCCTCCTAGCAAAATGTGAAAGAGCCGGAGCGTCCTTAAGAGGAGGGATTACAATCGTGACACTATACAGTATATCTAACATAAAGTTCATGTAAATGTATTTAAACAGAAATTAACTAGAAATTTAAACAATGTAATAAGTTGAATATCTTTTTACTGCTATCAAAAATAAAATAAAATCCAACTTTTCTATGCAATAGGATTTTATGAAAAAAATAAAAAGCACTTTACATTAATTATCAATTATCTAATTGTATATGAAACAACACATCATTTCCTATAGAATTAGTATTGTATTTTGTTTTCTCAACCATTACATACAATGTACAATTTGTGCTAAGCAAAAACAAAGTGGATATAAATCATCTACTCTGAGAAACTTCAATTGACTTTGAGGTGCCAAAGGTATTTATTGTGTTTACTAACTATGGCTGAAAAGAATTCATAAAATAAATTTTACATTGCTGTGCTGCATTACTTCTTCTTGATTTAGATTTTTTTAAAGAAGCTTTAATATTGTTAAATAATAGTTGCCGCAGACGAAATGTTGGTCCCAGAGACATTTTTAACCCAGATAGCACACAAAATAAGGTTGATGCTAGTATTTGGTTGGAAAGGTTGTCAAACAGCAGGAGGACCTAATGTCTGACCAGTGTTCTGCTGACTAAGCTGGCCATCATCTTTGAGAAAGCCTGTTCCATTTCTTCACTCTTAACAAGAGAAAGTAGCTGTCTAAGAACAATATATGAGCAACAGCAAAATAAATGTTAAATATTTTGTCAAAGGGTGTCATTTACTAGCATGTATAAAATAAGGAAGAACAAACATTTCAAGGCTGAGGAACAATATGGGAAAAGTAGCCTTGTGCAACATTGTAGAAAATTACTGTTTTTGGTTAGTTAGCAATGACATGTTCTTGCGTTTCTATTAAGGAACAATTTGTAGGAGAAACATGGAGATGCAGTAAAAGGAGACTGTACTGTACATGTTATCAGACATCAATATACTAACAGAATCATTCAGTTATAAAACTATGTTTGTCACGTTTTAGATTATGGTATATCTTCTGTATAAATAGAAAATGTCCTTTATAAATTTACAGATTTTTTTCTTCTTTCCCAGCATACAGTAGCGATTCTGAAAATATTCCAGGAAATACGAAACATGTTCAAGTTGTCATTAAGTTAAGATTTAAATTACGCTGTGTGCTAAAATGAAACACACATCCTTCAGAGTTATTGTTCGGATAAAAACAGAAATTTAATAGCGAAGCAATTCTAACAGCATGCATATAACTAATCCTTCTATTTAAAAAATAACATAAATGAGTAATTGAGATCTTTTGGGGGCTATTAACTTTTGACCTGAAATTTAAAATGCATAATTGTTTTCCTGATAAAGTGAAGAGTTAACAAAAAATTGCGAAGGAGCATTACTGTATGCACTTTGTTACATACTGTACAGTACTGTGCAAAGTACTGCGATTGATGGGTGTCTAGTCTAGGTGTACCCTACCTTGCACCTACTTCTTGCTGGGATAGGCTCTGGCTCCCCTACAACCCTGAATTGGATTAAGCGGTTAGAAAATGGATAGATGGATGGATGGATTGATGGATGTATATTATGCAGTGTGAAATGCTGCATTTACATTCCCATATATTTATTTGTTACCTCATATTTACTGAAGAAATATTTTCAGAAAAATATATGTAATTATTGCTAAATATAACTACATCAAATAGTTCATGGTTATAGTAATAATAATGCTTTTATCTTAAATACATACTTGGTTACCAACTTAACATTTCTATCTAGTTCTAATATATCTTTTGTTTTAGCTAAAAGCTTCATCAGACATAACTGTATTTTGAAGAAAAATAACTGTTATTTAGCTCTAAAGCACATTTTTTGCACTGCTGCTTCTAAGAGGCTTAACATGTTGTCTTCACTTTACCTGCATAATTTATAAAAGAAGACAATGCATTCTCACTACACATTGTTAACTAGCTTCAGGTGTTCTTTGGCATATGGTCAGGAGTAGAAACTCCACTAGATACTAACAAAAAATAATAGATTTTATGCAGATACCATGTTTACGATGTTGTTGGACTCTAGTCCCAGGTTTCAATATTTCCTTTAAAAACAACATTAACCTAGGGATACTGGTTATTATTTTATTTAGCATTTAGTTATTTTAAATAGAGTACATTAAATTGTAAAATACTGTATGAGAACAAACAGAAAAAAAATGTTTGTTATAATAATCCAAAATGAGTTACTTCTTACTGGATGTAGCTGAATAATAATAGCAGTAATGGTAGTAGTGGAGCCTAAATAGATACTACTGTGGTTGTAAAAATAAATGTCATCAAGAGTGAATTTTTAGTCACTGCACTGCTTGGTCTACATCTTTTATGTAACACTGTCAATATTAACTGCAACAGCACTGAAGACTTTGTTTCTTCAAACTTGGGCTTACTTTTCTCATATGTTTTTCAGTATTCTTTGGAAATAAACTATATAAACAAGACAGACCTCAGTAAGGTATTGTTAATGACATTATGGTTAGTTCACATTACCTATCTCTGAAATCATGTATGTGATAAATGTTTCTGCCGGGACTGTAAACTGGCCTCACACCTAATTTGTCACCCCATTTATACATCTTCAAGAAAAGTTACAAATGAGGGAAAGACATTCAGCACATACACCATATACAGTAGGATAATTTATAAACCATACAGGATAAAAGAAAACTGACAAATAAATAACAAAAACAAACTTTTCCTTAAAGTAGGACATCTCATTTGCAGTGAATAGAACATTTAAAAAGTCAAAGATTTGGTCTAGTGGTGTGAGTGGCATACTACTTTATTCAGTGACCTCATAGGAAAGACATGGAAGTTTCTTTGTGGAAAAGTCATGTCATGCTCATAACTGCCAAAGATATTCCAATTTGACTTGCCTGTTTTCTATGCTGGGGAAATAAAAAAAATGTGCAAAAAGCCACCACATGTTAAATAGATATTAAAATTGTATAGTTTTAATACATTTAGGTAAAAATATTCAAATGCATTCTTGTTTTTTTTTCTGTGATTGAAGGAACTTGTGATTGGATTTCCACATGCTGCCTCCATCTGCTGTGACTATGCTATCCACTTTGATATTAACATGGCTCTTTCATTAGAAAGTAACCCATTTACTGGTTTATATATAAAATAAAATGCAGAATGAAACAATAAAATGCATTCCAGAAAGGCAAAACCTATTTCTATTGTGTTCAGTAGGTACATTATGAATAAATAATTAGTTAAGTGCCTAGACTACATCAGCCAACTAATCACTACCTACTACACACATTATATACAGTATATATTTTTTAAAACTTAAAAAGCACAGAAAATAAAACTGTCAGGCCTTTTAGTGTTTATGCATGCGTGCTTCTTTCAGAATAAACATTAGAAAAAAAGGAATACATTCAATATGAGACATGTAAATATGTGCTTAAGACAAATATGTACAATATCTATTCACCTATTTAATGGTGGTAACAATATTCTTCAAAACATATGAGTTCTATTTCAAAGTTTTACATTTTGTACTATGTTTATACTACTGTACTTTAAATACAAATATCTCAACTCCTTTTCCTATGCAGCAATTCAACAAATTCTTAAATTACTACCTGACCATAAACATTATCCATTCTAAAGAAAATTAATTTGATTAACAACAACTGAATAGTTTAAAACCTTGTTTTTTAACCATCATCATCTCCAACCATCAATTGAACAATGACTGAAAAAATGAAGGTTCATTGTAACGAACCTTTGCTACAGAACTGTTTTTTTTTCACACTAAATTTTTTATATATCTAAAGTTTTTCTCTGTTGTTCTATTTCAGATTCTCTGGTCATACTCTCCAATGTTCTGAAAAAATGTATTGCATTGAATTTATTTTGTGTGTTTGTTTGCATCAAATACAAATGCAGAAGAGACCACAATAATTCAAACTTTGATGTATTGGTCTGTCCTTTAAAATGAAACATCTTTAAAATAAATGTCTCATCCATGGTTGAACATGGCAAGTGGACTTAAAACTTATCAAGTCCAAACTATCCTAGGGAGGCTTTAGGCCAGATAGCAACTGGAACGTATACTCTTGCAGTGACACATTTAATTTTTCAATGGTACCTTTTATTTGTAAAGCTTTGCAGATAACATATCTATTCTATGAGAACTCTAAATTGACTAAACAGATTTAAATTTATTCAAAACTGTGCCAATGTAGTTTAAATCCACATAGGTTATTATGAATGGTACAAGGTAACTCTATGGGAATGCAAAAGCTGTAGTAATGCAATAATCGGAAGTTCTTAACTGAAGTTCCTGAGGGGTAAGACCTTTAGCTCTGTATACATATATGTCTTGCGCACACCTCTTCTCACATTTTTGTTTAGAAATTCGGATGTGTAGTTTGAAAAAAAAACATTCCTCTTTACTATGCATTTACAGATCTGCTTGTAGAACATTAAAACTCAATCAAGAATTTCTGGCTTCTCATAATCAGCCTGCTGTTTCATCTTCCTCTGCTCCCGCTTCTTTCCCATTGCATATCCTATTATTGCAGTTCCTGACATCAAAGATTAGGCTCTAGCGAGATTGCAAAGGACTCTCTATAAATTGTTGTTTTCTCTCTCTACTACCTGAGATCCATAACAAGCAACCTCTGTTGTCCAGCATACTGTACTTCCTTCTCCTGCGATGACCACCATGTACTGTAGTTGGATGCCAGTTAGGACCCATTGGTTTCCCCCACTACCACCCCCAGGACCTTCCATTCAAGCTTGTCTCCCTGCTTCTGTTGCTCTTGACATTCCCTCTTCACAGTCCAGCTCAGTGTTTCATATTCAGTGTCTAATATTCCTTCTGCTTCTGCTGTTCCTGCTCCCTATTTTTTTCCTAATCCTACAGTTTATTAATTTAATATCTTCTTTCTCCTGCGGTCTCTTCTCCTTCTAACCCTGTTTCTGCTTCCAGAATGGACCAAAGTCTACCCCTGCTATTCCTGATGCCATCTTCTCGGCTCTGGGTCTGTCTAACATCCTTAAAGTTTAATGCTCTTAATATCTAGCTTCTATTTTTAATGTTACGTTTGCATTCAATCCTGAATTCCTTCTTCTCGGCCTCTGCTGCTCCTAATACCAATTCCTTGGCCCTGTCTGGCGTCACACCTGTAGATCAGTTAGCAGGTGTTCTACGGGTTTTGATGTCTGCCTTTCCATACTGTTCTCTCTGTCTCTGTTTCTGCATTGGTGGTTTTTGTGGTTCACTTGTTTCTTTCTGAGGATCTGGCCAGGAGGCTACCCTTTAAAAATACGGATTAAGCTGAAACTTATTATACTTAGATACTCAAGCATTCACAACACATCTAATTCTTGGATGGCATTATTTCTTTCCATATTTTGTTTAGCTATAGCAGCACATAAGTTCCTATATAATCTGAATCTTGATCTTGATCTTGAATACTTCTGTTCCTTTTGTCTTGTTTCTTGTACACATATAGTGTAGAAATAGTTTCACTGCTGATGCACACAAATATTACACCTTTCACAAGTTTCACTTGAACCAGTAACAATGATTTTTTAATTTACTTTAAAACCTGTATTTTGGAAATACACATTCTTACAGTTTTAACTCTTTTAAATAAGGGAATATTTTATCAGAAAGTACCAGTAAATCTTAATGTAACTGCATCTGTCTCCGTTTTGATAGTGCACCAGAGTTTCTGCCAGATATTTGCCAATCCAGTAAAGAAAAATAAAACCAAAAATATTTTCTAATTTACTGTTCAGTTTTGAAGAATAATTAATTTGAAAATGTAAATACAATTAATTCACATCTACTTAAGTCCATATTATTAAAACCATTCTTTTGGGGTCTTCCCCATTGACTAAACCAGTGCCCACCCAAGTGGGTTGAGCTCTATAATCATGGGTTTGAGTCTGGATCTTGTCACCAGCAAACTGTGACAAGTATTTCCCAAGGGGATGTGCATATTTAGCTGACTAGTGTATAGGGTAAGAACCTGCCAGCCAATGTCCCCGGCTGTCGGTCACACAGAGATCCCTGCTTCCTTCCAGCAAGCGAGGTTGCACTATTTTTGGTAAGGGACATGCCTCTCCTCCAATTGGTGCTGAACTTCCAGTACAGGCCTGTGTTACCTGTAACAAATGGGTCCATTGTGGTTAGGATAGTGGAGGATGCTTATACTTCTTCAAATGCTCACCTTAGCTGTGGAGTTTCTGTAGATCCCCCTGCCATTCACAGTAAACTTATGAAGATTTCTAGGGCATAATTGAAGAACAAATCTATAGTGATTGGAGAATGTGTAGTCATTTAGAAAACTCTTTAAGAACCTCATGAAAAATGAGGATCTGTCTATAGCTTAAATTTATAATGGTGACAAAACAGAACTATTTCACATTCCCTACCTGAAAATACACAGGCTCAAAATCAAGAATATATTACTCATGGCCACAAAATAAGTAACACAAAAAAAAACAGTTTTTCATTGGTACTTTAAGTTTCAATATTATATGTCCATCATTAATGGGCAGCATTTTCCCCATTAGACTGTTAAATGGAGATATTATTGTAATAACTTAAAGAAGTACCCAGGAGTCCAGAGGGCTTACTGTCACTCACGAGCGAGTTGACTAATCCCATCTCTTGATTGTGGAACTTGCACCTGGGAGAGTGCCTTTATCAGTTGAGGTGAATTCTAAATGTTCACATGAAAATTGATGTTAATCAGGAACAAAATGCCTGTGTACATGACTGTCACACAATGGCCTGAGGGAGGCCAAAGTAGGTCCGTTTTATAACGGAATGGCTCCACCACAAAAACACTCAAGTAAAGTAAGTGCAGTTTATTTATAGTGCTCCCAGTCCCCCACACCAGAAAACAAAACCCCAAAAGAAACAAAACTAATTCTTCAAATGAAGATAAATCCTCCTTGTTGCTTTCGCTCTTTTCAGCCACACTGACATAACAACCACCAACAACCAACCCCCTCTTAGGCTGAGGAGCCAGCTTAAATAGCTTGTAAGCCCCTCCCCCTCTGGAACAAACCATTTCTCCACTTTAATGCATGGTTTTTCCCATCTCCTTAAATAAGCCTTGAGAAGTGGGGTTAGGTTTGGCCTTCTGTGGCTGCCATAGGCTGACCCACCCTGGAAGTACCAACAGCAAACAAACAGTGAGTATCATCCATTTTGAGAGCCTTTCCATTCACACCACAGTACTCATTCATACCTGTGTTTAAGTAAATGAATGTATATTAAATTAGGTATGTTTATGTATGTTAATGTATATGAATTTAAGTAATAGCAGTTACTAGTCAAGCCTTGAGTGTGCACTCTCAGGAACTTATCTAGCAACTGCTCAATGGAAGGTTTATGAATATGTAGTTCCTGTGCTATCTGTACCTTGTGACAGGCTCCTTGTCACAATGACATTACAAAACAGATGCGACAAAATGTTTTAAATCTAGACTCTGAAATGACTGACGTTAAATGGCATTCTTATCAATTCCATAAATGGCAATTTTATTATTGATGGACTTCAAGTCAGTACAATTACTAAGGTCAGAAATCTTGTCATCCTTACCTCTTACCCATTGCAAACTCAGACCTAGGAATATTTTAGTCATTTGTTTCTTTCCCAATCCTCTCCCAGTAGGTGATCTGCTGCACACTGATGTGGGCTGATAGTACAGTGTTAGGCTGCATTGGATCCAGGCTTCTTGTTCAGCCCTTTCTTCCCCCATTGGTCACAGCAACAGTAGGTCCCAACTCTCAGCTACCCTTAAGTCCAATTGGCTGCTGTGTCTGCCCCTGACTCCTCCCCTCCGAACTTTATCCCTGAGATGTTTTCACGGTTGAATCTTTGCTTGAAATGATCTGGTTAAGGGACCTTATGGAGATAGTAGTATTTATTCTGAAATCATACGAACCATTATTATTGCTCTCAGATGCTATTCAACTAATTTTGTTTTGTGAAAGTAATTTTGTGCTCCTAAATTAAGGTTTTCCACAGTAGAACGGTCGAACGGAGGTTAAAATACTTATGCAGCTTTGATTTTTTTAAAAAATTGCAATTATTGAAATTAAGGATTGTATCTTTCCTATTCAAGTTTCACATTTCTTACTGCATGAAAATTTGCTTAGACCTTTAGTCTGTCTTCTATGTGATAAGAAGGGTGTGTAACTGTTGTATTATGCAATACTACGCACAAGGAGTACATAATATATAATCTATACTATATACTGTACTATCAATCCTATAAAAATGAAAACTAAATATACAGAACAATACAAGGATTCAAAACAACTTTTTGGTAAATTTTCAATAAACAGCGGTATGAAGTTTTACCATTCTTATGTGTAGAAAGTCATTGAGGTCAGAATTCCTCATCTTTCTTGACAAATTTAACAACATCAAAGCAGAATTGACCTCCACTGTACATGTGTTCCGAGGGATAGCACCATAGGAAGTGCAGCCTTCAACACATACAGATATGACACAGTCAGGGTGCTGGTAAATGAATAATATCCCGGTTTTACTCTTAGTAGGGTCTAAATCCATGACCTTTGGTATATAGGTGAGTGTGATTCTTGGTGAACCACAACAGAGGCATATTGTGAAAGCTTTTAGAGGCCTATGCAATAATTGATTTTATTTGTTTTGATGTTGCAATGTAATCTATATTTAGTATTATGAAAGGAAAAATGAAGAAAGAATATATCAAAAACTTCAGGCACCTTTCCAAGTGTTCTCTTTATACACTCCAAGATGAACTGTGAACTGACATTCCAAGAATCAACTTGTGAAGAAGTTTTTGTTCAATGGACTGTAAAACTGAGATGTTTGTTTTTTCAAGGTTAATGTTCCTAGAACTAAAGTATTTCGAAACAGTTATAAATCCATTTTGCATGCCTCAATGCAGAGTATAATGTTATTTTTTCAAAGAATTATGTAATGAAAATGTTACCATTTTTATTTGCTTTCTGTGTCTTGGGAAGGCAGAATATTCACAGTTTATCAAAAGTTCCAAGAATCAACAAAAGACACAAATCTTGTCAGCATTAAAACTAAGCATATACTTTATACATTAATTTAAAATGAAGATTTTAATACATTCTTTATTTTTCATATGTACAACAGTATTCGTCTTAATATCAATCAACATTGGTCTCAGCATATACTGTATTATCTGTATTCCGTACTGTTTGCACAGAGGGATCACTTTAATTGTAATCTCCATTTAAATAAAATACCATGATAAATTTGGCATAAGATAATATACTAAAACCATCTAAAGATCTAACTACTAAAACAAAATGTATCTTTGTTGCACAAAAGCTAGTGTATACCTGTTTGTCAAAAGATCCGCAAATCAACATGACTAAACATTTGATTTACATTCAATTATGATTAAATCTTTTGGATTAATTTATGATACATTCAGAGTATTCAAAATGTTTACTTGCAAAACTTGCAAAAATTTGTAGCTTCTGTTGGCAGCATAGAAACCATTATCCTGAACATTTTGCCATGTCATTTGGTTTAAAGTACATATACTGTATGTGTACACTAAGTCATCAACTGACAACATATCCACCAGGCTCTTTTCAGTACTGGTTAAGTAGAATTAGTCTCTTAGTCTCTTGTAGGCACAGGTTAACAAATGGAACCCTGAGACCAAGACTGTGTCAATGCAATGGAATTACCTGACGTCTACTATACAGAATGTCTCCCAGAGAAATGTGCCACTATCTCCCAAAGCAACTCTGATGGTGAGATTGTCACAAAAAGTCTGGACAAATATTACGATCGGCTTAGGAGTCACCGTAGGAACAATATTTATGATGTTTTCAAAATGTCCATACAGTAGGTGGTTTAGATCTGAAAAGAGGTTTCTTCTTATATTTATGATAAGCAGGGATCTCCCCTGTTTTCATTTAGTACTTTTGTATGATGATTAAACTAATTGAGTATCTCAGAATGGCAAACACATCTAGCTAATCTGAATGCAGTGAAAATATTTGTCATGCCCTCTGCAGCAAGAGGGTGCTCCTACTTGGTCCTCTCCCTAGTTTCCTGTGTTTTGCTGTCCTTCCAGTGTCTCTCTCTCTCTGGGGCTATATATTTCCGGGTCACTCATTCACCTTCGCTCAGCATTGACATTCGGATGTCCTGACACCCGCCTAGCACCAGGTCGCCCCACGTCTGCTGCCTGAGGGCTTTGGTTTCTATACAACTCCTGAACTGCTAAGCCCGGGCTAATCTCCCGTTCCGCCGCTATGCATATGGGTCTTTTTCCGCTCTCCTGCCATTCCATGGTTTGTCCCTTCAAACATCCGTGACAATATTGCTTTGCTTTGGTAGCTTCTGCATTCTCTCCCAAGTAATTGCTGGATCCAGGCCTTTCTTAATATTACTTTCATAGAGCTTTTAACTGTTCGATCAGTGGTAATGGTGAGGAGACCTGTAGGCTTGTAGTGTCACTACTGATGTGGTGCTACCTTGTTACACGGGGCTGTTACTGTACACGTCACACCTTGTTACGTTGTAGCTGTTTGTATTTTAGGGGCAGAAATTTGGAGGATATATTGTTCACGGTGGGAGTGGAGCTGAAAGGTGGAGGGATTTTTCAGAGAGTTGAAGGAACAGGCTTAAAAGAAAGAAAAATAGGTGAAATGCTTTAAGATGAAGCTTGAGCAATTATATTACACTTTTACTGAAAAGAAAACAGACGATAAAAGGCTAAATAATTGAGTATGCAAATATTTTTGCCACAAGGCTGTACAGAGGTGCTATGACTACTATTGCTGCCTTGCAGCACTCAGGCCCTGGTTTTAATTCCAGACCTGGAGTATTATCTGTGCTGATTTTGTATGTTCTCCCTGTGTTCATGTGGGTCTCCTCTGGGTGCGCCGGTTTCCTCTCACAGTCCAAAGAAATTCTTGTAGATTAATTGGCTTCTGCTGTGAGTGTGCGTTTGTGTCTGTGTGCCTTGCGATGGACTGGCATCCTGTTTAAGGGTGTACCCTGCCTTCACCTGTTGCTTGCTGAGTGACCGTGAATTGGATGAAGCAGTTCTGGGTGGACGGGTGGATATTTTTTACACTTTTCATATTCATTCTAATATACCAGGCTGGTAGTTTTCTGACTGCCTACATTACTAAGTCATTGTGTATATTGGCCGTTTTGCTGAAGTCAATATCCTTGTTGTTTTCAAGAAATAGCTAGATAATATCTAAAAGGGCCCATTTGCCTTTTCGTGTTTGTAACCAATATTGTAAAAAAAATGTAATTTAATTACTCTTACACAAGAGGCATAAAAAAATAAATAAGAAAACTTAGCTTTTATACACAAGTAGTCTTTTTTGGTTTGTAACGCTTTCCAAACAGGTATTACATTTTAGAATCCTAATGATCTAGTAGCTAAAAAAACAACAACCTATTAATTGTAAAAGCATTATGTTGCAAAAATTTTTTTTGTGGTATTGGATCTCAAACATCTAATTGCAATGGAGTTGAAGTTTCATTCTCTTCTATTAAGTTATTTTTTATTAATCCATAATAAGAATTCTTGATATTACAGTATTAATTACTGATTTTTAAAATAAAGTTAAACAAATATTTAACTTTTTTGTTCTCAAACTGTTACGACGCTGAAGCCACGGTAAATGTAGGACTCTTTGTGAAGCTTGGTCAAAAGCAGAAAACTCTGGTTTAGCAAAAGCCATTTGTACTTGGCCAAATCTTGTATCTTGTGAGTCGTGACACAAATGGTGGTATTCAAGAACATTATTTAATAGCTGTTATTCAACATGTGAATTAAAAAGGAATTTACATTACTGAGGAAAAACACTAGAGTACGAATTCTGTCATTTATGTCAAGAACCCTTAGTAGTGATTCGGAAGTTTGTGATAGAAAAAACTTCTTTTCAAAACTTGACACTAAAATTTCTTAGACAGGTTCCCTGATATTCATAGTTACACATATAAAGTAATCTAAACTCATGTGGATTTTTAGTGGGTTAGAAAAATTTCTAGAGTATTTAAGTTTGCAGTAGTTTGAGTAATATTACCTATTTGTATATTTGTTTGACTGCATAAATGTTCATGAAAAATTACTGGATTCTGTGTACTGATATATTCATGTTTTACATAAAGTAAAAAAAACAAATTAAAAAAAAATCTTAATTTTTGTATTTAAGACTGCATATTTGATGATCTACAGTACATGGAATTCCTGGTGACACAATTTATACTCATCTAAAGTATGATTTATTGTGCAGTGTTCTTTAGCAATTATATCAGGATTAGATTTATTTCTGCCCATTTGACTCATTCAGATAAAAAACAATATTTATCTTTTTCTACTTTTTACATATACTGAGACTGCAATGAAAGTCTCCAAATTGTGCAATGTACTACATAATTTCAATTTTTGTATACAATATGCCATACATAATAATTCGATTTTAGTACGATACATGATACATAATTATTACATTTTCAAAGTATTTTATGTAAATGATGATACATTACTATTTGTTTTAGTATTCACTTCAATGTCTTAATCATGCAATCGATTTAAAAATGTACTATACATTCCTTATTGTTTTAAGCTCTACATTAATGAACATGTGGCCCTTAAATACAAAGACATGTAAGCAAAGATAATGTAAATACTAGCCAAGACATTCTGTGCTGGAAAATAGTCACTCATGTCTGTTCCTGAGGGATTTATTCCTTTGCACCTGTTCATTTCATGAAAAACTCATTTCACATTAAGTATGAACACAGTAGAATAAGTCCTAGATTGGAAAAAGACATTTCCTTAAGCCCCCATCTCCCAGAACTGCCACCTCCTGTGTGTGCAAGTTTAACCCTCCTGAAGTCTAAACAAAGGTATGTCATGTGCCACTTTTACTTTGAATACAAAGGCAAGAGCTGAAGAAAAGCATCAAGCTAACACGCTTTGCTGCAGTGAGTCTGCCACTGACCAGACTTTCTGGTGCACTTCTTGCCAAAGCAAAGGATCCCTGAGTCCAGTGAGAGAACTGTGTGAAAATGCACAATACAAGTCCCCCGGTGCATCTATACAACAGAGTGTGTGAGAAAAGGACGGCTTTTGATGCCTGACTGACCAAATCTTCTACCAGATAGTTTGCTAAATTCCCTCCGGTTTGTAGCAGCATGGCCAGAAATGCTGTAGATGGGGAAAGGAGGCCACAGTAATTGTATCAAGGTCTGCTGAGAGTTTCTCAAACTGCTTTCAGTAAAAGGAAAGGGTCCCAAATGGCAACGGGAGCAGATTCTACAGAATAACCAAAAAACAGTGTTCACTCAAATATGAATAACATTCAATTTATCACATGAAAGCTCATATATTGAAAACCACACCTTGATACAACTTCTCAGCTTCCTTTTTTCTTTTTTGTTTTTAGAAGTGGAAATATATCTTTAATCCCACACAGTTTTATGACATTCTGAAACATAATGGTCCTTAATGTTAAATCTTAAGCTTGTGTAATTAGGTGAAATTTACTATATACCTCATTGTACGCAGAGAATGTAAATTAATCCAAGGTCGATTTTATTTATTTTTTAAAAATTTTTGTTTTGTATTTCAATTTCTTTAATTTTAATTTCCTTGGATGATTTTTAGAAATCATGGATTTTCGAGGGTCTAGAACACATTTGTGCAGATCCTGCAAAGGGTGTAATTTTTCTTAATTTAGTAAAAATATTTTAATAATTTTCAAGGCTTTCCTTTGCTTTAAAACCTACTGAAATTAAATTGAGAAATAAAATATTGGGGCAGTACAGTCAAAAATCTGATTCTTTGGTTTTACATAAACAGTTAGCCTTGGTTATTCAGCAGAAATGTGGCTTCCCATTATCAGGTTAACCTATAGATGATGTGATTAGATATAGATGATGTGATTGTTGATTTATTTTTACATTTTACATGTCAGTTTTATTTAAATCATGTAAAATGTTTGGAATGCAGAATGATTTCCTAGGAATCTTTATGAATGTTATTTTGGGGGTTATTTTTATTTTTCTGATTGTAATATTTTTGTAATATTTACCAAGTGTTTCTCAGTTTCATTTACAATTTCTACACCTAAGTGAAGAAATTCCTTTGACACATACAGATGCAGCCATTCAAAGTGAGCGGTACAGACACGTACCGCAGGTATGATGACACGGGGTACCGCGGTGCGTGATTGGTTGACCGACAGGGGCACTCGTGGTCCGTTGGTCTGTCGTAGAAAGACTTACTGTAAACGTCTTTACTGTGCCCGTTGTAGATATTGAATTTTACCACTGAAGGGAAATCTTAGTAGGTGTGCATAAAAAGAATAGGAGCATACTGTAACGCGTGTGAAGGCCATAAACGATATTAATTTTGGAACGTAAACATACAGTATATAGCTGGTCTTGGTACTTTAAAGAAAAAAATACACACCAGTATTCCATTTCTCCCTAAACATTGTAAGCTTCGAAGTCTTTAACTAACGTGATACCGGAGTCAACAAGCATACTTTTAGAATTTGATTAAAAGGGAATATAATATGGAATCGCATATCTAAAGAATTTAATAAGGGTATGATTATATCCGTGTACTGCGGCAGGGCTGTGTAGGGCTGTTTCGCCTACCTGTTCATGTGAGCTGTCTTGTAGCCTACTGGTCAAGGTGCGTGACTACCAACTGGCAGGTTGTGTGTTCGAATCCAGCTGGTGCTGGACTCTTATTTTAACAAACATTTCTTCGAAAAAATAGGTAAGCGATATTATGGACAATCAATTGACTTTTATATTTCAAAATATCGCAACATGATCGATATTTGCGATATTTTGAACATATCTTCCCTTCTGACAGTGTTTCCTGCTTCTATTGTGTGTGTGTGCAACAGTAAATTTTTATAGAGAAATGGAGGCTGGACAGTATGCGTTACAATATAAACATTTATATTGATTTAAATCGTGTTCTGATTTAAATCGCAAACGCGTGTTTAATTATGTGTTTTTTAATCATAATCAGGCTAATGCATTTCTACATTTTCTGTATGAACCAGCTTAGAGGTTCATACAGAAAGACAGCTTGTGTTTAAATTGAGTGTAAGGTAATTTATGCTTCTAAAGTCATGGTCAGTATTATTGTACTGTGCTGTACTGTGTCACATTATTTTATAGCGTTTTTATTGCGTTATTAAATCCGGTGGCGCTGTGTTAGTTTCCTGACTCACATTATTTAAACTGCGACACTGATCATTCATCTCTAAATAAACTTTATTTTATATAGTGTTTTAAGCGAATAGGTAATTAGATTGCTCATAAACCTAATCACTTTTTCTACATAAACACAGCGTGATTGCTCTCTGAAAATGCTTTTCCTTTATTTTTAAAGTAGGCTCAGATTTCAACTATAGATCGTATTATTATAAACTTTCTTGGAAAAATGTATTTTATGTAAACCATGTTTGCTATTAATTAATTTAGGGCTAAAATACGTTCATTGTCTTCCAATCGAGTCGAGTTGACATTGGAAGCCTGCCACACCCGGACTGTTAAACCAACGCATTAGCACGTCAAAGCCCATTGAGCCAGTATTGGCTTTAGTATTTAGTATTTAGTATATTGTAACGCTTACGGCAGACAGGCACTGTGTAGGAGCCGACGCACCAGAGCAGCGCATCGAGGGAGCGTCTGCATTTATAACTTAGTTTTTAAAATTAGTCAAGCAATACGAAGCATCTCCTTTTACTTAGTGCCTGAGCATACTGCAACGCGTGTGAAGCCCATAAATGATATTAATTTTGGAACTTAAACATACAGTATATGGCTGGTCTCGGTACTTTAAAGAAAATATACACACCAGTATTCCATTTCTCCCTAAACATTTTAAGCATCGAAGTCTTTAACTAACGCGATACCGGAGTCAACAAGCATACTTTTAGAATTTGATTAAAAGGGAATATAATATGGAATCGCGTATCTCAAGAATTTAAAGACCAGACAATCGCAAACTCGTTTTCAATAAAATTATTTTATTCATTCAGCAGTTTGTGAGAGGGACATCCAGCAGGGAGAGACACACACACCGGTTTTCATTGACAAAATTGTTTTTTTTTCAATTCCTCTTGTCTGTCCACAAACAAAACATTCCTGTTAGACAAGAAGAATTGAAAAAAAAGAGGAAAAGACCGCCTCCTCCTACGAAGCATTTCGTTGATCCGATCACTAATTCTTTTCCAGTCATACACAGCAAGGGTTGAGAATCTCCGATTCACCATCGTACTAATGGTTTCCTGGAGATTGCAAGGCAAGGCACTTTTGCCTCTGGACCCATTGAAATTTACAGACGTGGTCCACCCCCAGTAAATTTCAAAAGTCACAAGATTTCGAAACACGAGGGCGGCGTAGCGGTCTGCTCTTGCTTTCCCGTCTATGCCGATGCACTGCAAGTACAACCCCCCCTCCATCTCCTGGGTGATGGGTAGCAGTTGGACATCTGGGAGAATTATTCGTCCCACTGGCATCTGTGAATTCCGCTGTGCTTCCTGGGGGGAGATAGCCGGCGGGGACAGCATCAACAGATTTCTGCGCGGTGGTGAACTGAGAGGCCGGGATGGAGTGTCCTGAGGCGGTGTGTGCTCTGCGGGGGGCAGAGCTTCCGCCAGGCATTGCAGCCTGCGCGGCGGGGAGAGGCACTTTTCGGGAGACAGCTGCTCAACTGTTTGACTGCTGGAACTCTAGCTTCCCAATCCTCCCCAGTAATGCATCGTAATGCTCCCGCTGCTGCCGAAATGTCTCCATACAGGTGCTGCTTCTACAGGTTGGTACCCTGGCCAGTGGCCGAGAGCAGAGACCCATGGCCTGTGGCAAAATAACATAATTCATGTAAGAAATAGTCACACAGTAGTATTCATCAGTCGCGGAACAGAAGTCAAAATAAACTTTTCTTTTTTTCCGTCTTACCGCTTTCTTTTTTACTGTCCTGGTGGTAGATCGTTTCGCCCGTGCGGTGTTTTCTTGAAGAACAGGCTACGAAGAAATAATTATAATTGAATTTAAAATTCAAAACGGCAATAATACCTTGTAATATGCGCTGTAATCGCGTATTTCAGATGAAGTCTGCTGTATTTGCTTAGCCTTCGCTCTTTGGAAGCTAGGGCGGCAGAAGCACCCCGTCTCTTCCCGTAAAACGCCTTGGTCTCCATACTGTACTATGGTCGCTGTAGTGCAGGTTCGCAGTTTTATTTTTGTGATGGGAGCTCACCCAATCCCTTGGTGTCTTTTATGCGTCACACATACTGTATTTCAGCGCCATATATTTCATGGATATTATGGAATATAATGGATGGATATCTTAGTTATCTTTCTAGTTCACAGGTTTGCATGCATAATTTAATTTTGAAAGCCACTGAGACATCAGGTACTACTGTTGTATTTATGAAAAAGAAACAAAACAAAAAACATACTAACAACTGTGCCATCCTACTCCTTAGTTAATAGATTTTATTATTCATAAACAGTTAACATTGTTAGCAAAATATTTTGAATTATATTTAACCCTATTTTTTCTTTAGTTTTGTATTTAACTTATTATATGATAGTCAGACTTAATGTATATTTGAACAATGAAAATATATTTTTACAAGATTTTACATTAAGCACTTAAAATTAATATGGTTAATAATAGTAAACTGTAACATGCTGTAACAAGATCGGTTAAACTGCGAAGAAAATGCTTTCAGAGAAAATTTTTCAGGTGTGAAGAACATAGATCTCCAATGCAATTTCAACCAAACCTGTTCCCACACACCCCGCCCCCACTACCATTAGAATATACACAAACATTTTAGCGTTTCATTCTGAGCAGAAGACCCTCACACCTGAAGAGTGCTGGCTGTGACGAATTAAACCGGTTTTACAGGTTTCAATCACAGACCATGTGACATGGGACTCAGTAAACTACAGTAACACCGTATTTGATAACGCTATAAAAACGCTATAAAATCATGTGACTTGGCACAGAACAAGTTTACAGCACAGTACAAAGATAAATGCTGACCATGACTTTAGAAGCATAAATTGCCTTACACTCAATTTAAACACAAGCTGTCTTTAGCCCTCTAAGCTGGTTCATACAGAAATGTAGAGATCCAGGCTCAGAACACACAGCTTCATTAGCGAATACATATGCAGGACAACTAGAGAAGACATTTTACAGAGGATGGATTTTTAGAAACATCCCATCAGACATCCCATCATATTCACAACGTGAAATCTAGAAAATAATATTACGTAACCAAAATCCGCAATATGGAAACAGAACCTGTGTAATTGTTGACAGATGATGTACTCGTAACATTTTTTCAAGACGAACTACAACATTTAAAAAATGACTTGTATGTACTTGATATCTCTAATCAATCCACGGGTCCCAGCACAAAATGAAAGTAAAACGCATACCGTTTCGCGCTTCTTATTAGTTGCTCAAAAGTAATTTGACCGTATGAAATGCATAATATAAACCTAGAAACATATATGTGAGCAGTACTTAAGCACTGTAGTATCGGTGTTAAGACATACCTCTCAAATACTGTAAATCAAGTTAAAAATATCTCAAGACTGATTCTGGTCGTAATGAAACCATGCAAGGGAGTTTTTATGTCCGTTGCAGTTCTTTTGCAACATGAATATAATTATATCGTTATTAATTTCTTGAGATACGCAATTCCATATTATATTCCCTTTTAATCAAATTCTTAAAGTATGCTTGTTGACTCCGGTATCACGTTAGTTAAAGACTTCGAAGCTTACAATGTTTAGGGAGAAATGGAATACCGGTGTGTATTTTTTTCTTTAAAGTACCGAGACCAGCCATATACTGTATGTTTATGTTAAGATTTCCCTTCAGTGGTAAAATTAGATATGAATATTCAATACTTAAACGGGCACAGTTAAGACATTAAATATACATATACATATTGTATACAGTACAGTTTGCATACGGTAATATGTTTGTTACGCGATTAAAAAATAAATAAATAAAACTGGAAGGTCCAGCACCACCATTATGTTTATATGGTTGTTTTTGTTGGTTGGTTGTTATTATGGTTATTAATAATACGATCTATAGTTGAAATCTGAGCCTAAATAAAAAGAAAAAGCAAGTGATGAGGTTTATGAGCAATCTAATTACTTATTCGTTTTAAACGCTATATAAAATAACGTTTATTATTAATTTGCTGGACAGAGCGGTGAACATTATTATGCATAAGACAAAGATAACGATCCTGATCAGTTTAGAAATCTGTGTACGCTGTAAGGTTTTTACTTCTTAAACTTTTAAAATACACGTTTTGAATAGAAAGAAATCCTCTTCCTGGTACCGTATGTATAGCAAACCAGCACGTCTTTTTTCTCCAATCAGAGGGGTGTCAGATAGTGTCAGCCAATCACCATTCTGCGTTGGGTAGCAACGGGTGACTGTTCTCAGGCGGAAGATGTAAACAGCTTAATGTTCGTGTTAAATTTTTTTACATTCAATTAAACGGGCACAGTTAAGACATTAAATATACATACTGTATACAGTACAGTTTGCATACGGTAATAAGTCCAGCACCAGCTGGATTCGAACACACAACCTGCCAGCTAGTAGTCACGCACCTAGACCAGTAGGCTACAAGACAGCTCACATAATCAGGCAGGCGAAACAGCCCTATACAGCCCTGCCGCAGTACACGGATATAATCATACCGTTATTAAATTCTTTAGATACGCGATTCCATATTATATTCCCTTTTAATCAAATTCTAAAAGTATGCTTGTTGACTCCGGTATCACGTTAGTTAAAGACTTCGAAGCTTACAATGTTTAGGGAGAAATGGAATACCGGTGTGTATTTTTCCTTGTGATATTTTAAGCTCTAGTTGAATGATAGGTGTCGCATTTTAAATCATTTTCGTAGCTAGAAATTATGAAACGCCCTATTAAAAGCAAGGAAGTTTTTATGCCCGTTGAAGTAAAACAAAATGCCTGACAAAGTATGGCTTGGACAGATTCCGAGTGCTTGTACAAATGTGCTAAAGAAATGATACTTTGAGTATACAGCTTGTCCAAAGTCATCCATTATTAATACTATTAGCAATATCTTCAGTAAAGGCTTTGATGCATAAATATTTCTGATAAAGGTAGGTTGTGTACTTTTGTCCAACTGAGCAATCTTGCTTTCATAAAATATACCAACATTTTAATGACTGATGATTAACATGCTGTAATACACAGTTCAAAATTAAAGGCTCAAATGCTGTACATGAGAGGTTAAGCTCCCCCTGGCGGTTTTACAAGGCGACGCCGGATAGTTAGTCACGTGACACACGTGACACACGTGAAATGCGTGATACCGCGTGATACCGCAACACGCCCACCGGGGTATGCCGCGAAATACCTCACCCATTTTGAATGGCTGCATCTGTACACCTGCTGTTGGAACTGCTGTATGAACTCCACAGTTCCTTAAAGTTAATTTAGTAAACTACTTAAAGAGCTAGAACTCACTGGAGGAGTTCTGTGTTTCTCTCTTCCACCACTGCTCCCATGCCAGTGCCTTGCAGTCCCAGGATTTGCTGTGTTGTGGAAAACTGAGACATACAGTATCTGGGCAATTGTATCTCATCCAACCAGTTAGTACTTCACCAGCCAGTCACTGCCACTTGGGGATTCATGATCATAGTTACCAGAGTGCGTGTTTTTAATAATTTCTTTCAGCAAAGCTACTTCACAAAATATTAATTTTTGAGTAGGCTTGGCATCTTCACATTCAAATATTCTATATTACAACCTAAACAATAAATAAGAGATAAACAATTTTCAGTAGTTTGGTTAGATCCTAATGTATGCGTTAGAGGGATGGCCATATTAAAGGTTATTTGGCATAACTCAATCTGCTTAGAGGGTGGCCTGTTGACTGTAAGGGTGAGGCTGACCGAACCCCTCTTTCACTTTCACAAGGAATAAACTAGGGAGCTACTTCAAGGGCGTAGATGGGGTGGTAAGAGGGCTGAGAAGGAAATACACAAAGGGAGCCTTCGAAGGCAAGATATATATACAGTATGTAGGAGAGCAGAGGCAAGATAACAATCAGACCTTTATTGAAATAATAACAAATGGACTCAATCCCTTCTAATCACCTGTTACCACATCAAAATAAAAAAAGTCAGACTTTCCTCTCCTGCAATTGCTGTGCAGAAAGCCTCCATTGCACTAGGCCTCTAGTTCATCTTATTTGGTAGAGTGGACAACCCTTTGTAGGGCAAGTGTCACACATTTGTCTAAGTGGGATAAGGTTAAAGACATTGTAATTTAGACACTGTGATTGCATTTCCTTCATACGAGACATCAAGACCGCAATAGTTGCTTTCTCTGTGACTTGCAAAACATGCAAAGTTGTAGGATAAATTTAACACCAGGGTCTAGCAATGTTAATTTGTAATATTTTCCCATTTTATATCAGTTTTGAACAATCAATAGCCCTTCAGCCCAGCTAATGAGTGCATCTCATGCTCACAAATTTAAAGTATACTGTTACTTAGTCCTATATTGTTTAAGTATTTATACACATCTTACTTATATTTATTACATGCTGTGATATTAAATTATTTCAATTTAGCAGCCAATCTGTTTTACAATGTACATTATATTCTACATACTGTATTGTGTATTTGAATCAGTAATTGCCAACTAATAGAACGATTCCAGTACCCTTAGCAAATTCTTCTATCAAATGAGCCACCGAGAATAACCTCTAACAACATTAATCACAAGTAGAAAAAGAGACTGATTGACTGCAGATGATTCCCTGCAATTGCCCAATTCCCTCAGTCAGTCCTGGAAGTAGCTGGATACCTCCTAGGTAAAAACCTTTATCTGAGTTTGTGATTCACATAAATATATTTCACTCTTCCTTTGTCCTTTATTACATTTTCTCAGTCTTTCACTAAATTCTACAATTTCAATTTGAGAATGGTTCAAAATAAATCTGTTTTGGGGGAAAAAAATCAGGCACACAAAATTGTAAGAAATTACAATTAGGTGGATTTTATACATAGTAGATTAAAGCAAGGTTTGTGTACCTAAAAAGATGTTGAAGTCACATTTCCTTCCACAACTTATTTTTTCTGAAGACGAAGAAAATATTGTTAGACGATGTCTCTAAACACTGTTGGAATTAAGCATTCTAATGAAATTCTAATTATTATCTTAGGCTGGTTTACAGAGAAACACTGCTGAGCTGTATTTTAAGGGAATCTCCACATGTATTTCAGGAACATGGGCCATATATTCCTTCTCATAGTTTCCAATTCATTACATTTTCAGGCACTACGCATTATTCTGCTTTATTCACATCTGTCTCTTGAGGGAAATTCATTGGTTGAAGCATTTTAACCTCGTTTAGTTTTTAAAGCAACTGGTTATTGCTTGATTTTTTACACTACATTCACCTCTCCCTCATGCTCCAAATGCATAAACACTATCTCACCCAACACATATAGAAAAGTACAATCCAACTTTTGGGTTGCACTCGTATGATATCATATTATCATTCCTGTAAAATAAAAACAAAGACAAAGAATTTAAAAAACAAAACTTAAATAATGGGTGCCTTTGGTATGTCTCACTAAGTTGCAATGTATAAACCTGCATGTAATAATATATAATAATTATATTACATTTTTATATTTTACTTTAAAAAAATACTATTCCATACTGTTTCAAATCCATACTAACAAATGATTCATTTTGTGATACAAATTCAGTCTTTGTTGACTTTTTATTTGACATACAAAAACAAAGTAATACAAAGTTTTTGGGGCCTGCTATCCCTAGCTGTTCATTGATGTTGATGATGTTCATTGTCATTAGTGCATTATCCCCAACAGAAGTAGTACTACTGACCATTCTAAGGAATATCTTATTAAAATGCTCAGGAAATATAATGGGTTTAGCTATTGTACTGTATGTATTTGTTTTCTGGTAATAAAACTCAAAACCGTAAATGCAATATAAGGCTCACATCCTGTTACACTTGTCTGTTTAACAAGGTACTAAGCATAAGTAAACTAATTCCACTCTTTTATTGCATCAGGCTCATAAGTAAGGCCTTGTACACTACTGAAACCAAAGCAGCTTTTCAGGGGCAGTTAAAATCTGATACCTTTGATTTAAAACTAATCTTCTCTTTGTTAGAGTAGCATTAACATAAACAGACTAATTGTCAAAGCAATTTAAATGACATTTATATGAGTTAAACTACAGTGGAATTGTTACCAAGAAATATAGAAATCCTAAAAAACTCATTATTGTTTCTTAAAAAGATAGCTTTTAGTAAGATAGTGGCAAGCTTACACTGGGAAAAAAATAAAGGGGAACTGCAATGTTATTTTTATATTTTGGGGTTAGAAAGAATATTGATGAGTACATTTCAAACCACAATGAAAGTCAAATGTACACAGAAATGTGTAAAACCTCCAATTTACAACACAAAATAGACAAAAGTCCACGGTGTGTTTGGAGTCATATTGCCGTCATTGTCTATGGTTCAGAACAAGGCAAAAACAAATTTTTTTTCAGACCAGCAGTTTGCAATACATTGTGCAAATTTCAGAATTGTTTTGTTCAAGTCATAATTTTTTTAAATTTATTTTAAAATTTGTTGTAAACCTATTCAATGACTTAAAAGGCAACCATATATTTTATTTGTTTTAAGAATGCAGATATACTGTAAATTATATACATAAAGGAATCTTACATAATTAACTTTTTCTTTTTTAAAAATCCACCTTTACTTTATATATTGTACAACTTTTTTTCAGCCTTTACGGAAACCAGGCCAATCATGAGTGAAATTACTGAGTTGGGAAATGTCAGATTACAGTTGGCAGCACAGTGCTTCAGTCTTAGAATATTTAGTAATATTATGTCCATTTTTGAATAATTTAATCACTTTAGTTCTATGTCAGCATATTCTTAAAAGCTAGTCTGGATGCTAAGAAAATTTTAAAAAGGCTACAAAAAAGGAGGTTATTTGGCTCATCTAGCCCATTTGATGTCGCTAGTTAATTGGTCGTAGGAGCTCATCCATCCATTTCTTGAAAGAAGCTAAATTTCAGCTTCAGCAACATAGCTGGAAACTTATCATTTTTAGAATTAAGAGTAAAGAAAGATTTCAGCAAGCATTTCTGTGTTCCTGAGCCTCATGAATGTGTAATGGGCCCTCTCTGTTATGCAGTATGTTCCAGCTTTAACACAAACCACATTATTATAAATTGGGTTCATGCTTACTTCTCCAGCGATGGAGTGCCCAACACTTAGTACCTCTTTGTTTTCAAGCTGAAACGGGGGGGGGGGCACCTAACTAGAGTAGTCAATCATCCAAAGATGTCCAACTAATGCAAGGTGAGAAATGACAATACAATTGATGACATCACTACCAATCACAACTGTGGCTGGCCTGAAAGGTATTGTACAACACTGCACAGATACTCAATTTCTCAGGTCATTTCTCTCAATAGAACCATGACAATTTGACAAAATTAACCATGTGACTGCAACCACTATTGTTGGAGTTTTAGGAGATTGACCTTTAGGTCAAAACTAAACTGAGAGTGAGTATGTACATGAATAGACTTCTGCTTTAGACTTTCACTGCAACCAGACCAATCACATGACTTCTGAAACATTTATAATTTAGGTTGATCAAGAATGTTAAAACGTTTGGAGCTTTTTCAACAAACCTGAATATTAATGCATATTCAGTAGTAGCAGCTATAACCAGAGTGAATTTTTTTCATAACTTTTTCTCACGTGTAGTCAAGTCAGAATTGTGCAATCTGGAAATTGTGCACAGGAAAGCATGATAGATAAAAGGACTGTTCTAGGTTAATTTGTGAAACATATAGCCAAAAATACATCTCTCTGTGTAAAACGTATTTTAACTTCTGAGACAGACTCCTGACTGTCTTTTAAGGGGAAATGTGGAAAAATTTCTCCAACAGCTCCACATTCACCAAGAGAACAATTAATTGAAAATGAATACCTTGATTATACATTGGCCACTGACACTAGCTCTGCTGCTGAACCTGACACAGACAGCACTACTAGTGTTAGCAAGCTTTGGAAAACTGCTACAAGGCTACTAAGTGCTTAGTGCTATTTTTTATTATGTGTGTGTGAGTGTGTGTGTGCATGCTCATGTTGGTCATTTTGAAGATCTGTGGTTCCATGAGAAGATGATTTTTAGGTGGTACTGTACTTGGATGCATTTGTTTGATCAGGGGTGGTACTTGGTCCCAAAACTTTGAGAACCACTGAATTGAACCATTATTTCAAACATGTTTTGGTCATGACAGTAACTATTTACTGGTCTATGTAATGTGAATATTGATTACTTTCGTGAGAATGATCTGATTTAAATTGGTTGACCATAAAGTTAAAAGGTTACCATAAGTATTATAGTTGATGTATAGTTACTCCGATGTTATTAATACATTATTTTTGTACTGCCTGAGTGAATTATCACCTTTTGTATCAGTCCAGACTGGTTCACATATGTATATGTTATTCTTGGTTTGCTATGATTTTTTTATTGTTGTATTAATAAATTGTGTATTGCATACTTTGAATCCATGTGCCGATAATGCTTTTTGTTTTGTCCGATTGATTCCTAGTCACCATAAAAGCTTTCTTGTAATTTGTTTCATTTTTTAATTATTCCAGTAGATTCAAACTATCACAACACTACAGTATATTGTTAATTACTACCAGAAGCCCTTGGCTTAAAAAGAGGTTTAAAATGCACTTCCACATAGTTTCCATATGTGCACTCTGTTGTGTATTTCACTGTTTATTCTGAAGGAATCCACCAAGTTAACATTGTTAGTGTGCTTAATATATAAAGGAACCCCTTTAACCAGTGGTCTCATAATGCTGTCGAGAAAGGCTGAGATGTGAGTGGTGGGACAGTTGCATGCTGAGATGATAGGTCATCCAGGTGTCAGGTTCGTGGATTTTTGGAAGGAGGTAAAATTGAGATACTAAAGGATGTTCAACAGGACAGTTTGCCTACTGGAGAAGTTCTTTATTGCTGCTGACAAGAAGATATGTGGATATCACTTCCTTTTGGTACTGTAGTTAGTGGTAGGAACCTGTGGAAGAGGATGACAATATTGGTAAGTTGTCTGGAGGCTTCAGTGACATACTGTAGGTATTTTTACCACACCGCAACAACGCTGCTTTTGTCCGCTAGTTTGACAATATTGTTTCTGTTGCGGAAAGATTGGAGCCCCTGAATGTCTCCTTGGGTGAGGATAGATCTGTGTTTCCTTGGTATGGAAAGGGTCTTCGAAGCTTGATGGTTGTACTGATTAATGAAATAATCTGGTGATGGAAAATGGCTGAAGGGGGAAATCCAAAAGCTTTGTTTTGGATTAATTTTGGTAATGGCATCAATAATCAGGCTGTTGTCAGCTGCAGGTGAAGAGGTTTCATCAGCAAAATGTGATCTGAGACAGATCCTGCGGTAAAAGCAGTTGAGGTCATCTTGGGTTTGGTGGATGTCCAGCGTCTTGGGAAGTGATACAAAACTGAGGCCTTTGCCTTCGTGTATGGTTTCTAGATTTTTTTCAAATACAAATAACACATCTGACAGGGCCCCACCTACACATTTGGACTTCAGCCAAATTCCAAACCCAACTTCAGTGTTGGGAAAAAGTACAATCTTCTACAGAAAAGAAGTTGAACAACAAGAATGACATACAACTTCACCATTTCCACTTTTAGATAAAAGCATAGGAAATAAAAGTAAAATCTGAAAAAAAAGTTCATTGGTGAATAATTTGCCAATTTCAACAAGCTAACATCATTAAAAAGTCATCAGATTGTAATTTCGAGAATTCAGTCATTATAATTGCTGTGTGATGCCAAATTTGCTTTAACCTAATAGAAATGTCCCACTCGTTTTAGTGGAATTCCTCAGAAACAATTCTGCTTGGGACTAGTAAAGGCAGCAAGGGAAGATAACATGCCTAACTCTATTAAGGAAGAGCTAGAGGGAAATAAAAGATGTGCCCTTTAGTATTTATTTTAGTCCCTTTGAGAGACACAATACATATTTTAGACTATATCCATAACCTTCATTTACATTTCCTTATTGGTTCATTCTCAAAAGAACATAAAATTAAAATATTTCTGGTTATGCTGCCTACAAGCCTCTGATTTTTCCTGTAAATGAGGTATATCTTAATTGAGTAATATGAACATGGTTGTGCGTCTGACATTTTTTTATCAATTCAGACTTTTTGTAGCCATGGCTATGTACAGGTATGTATAAACTATGTATTATGGTCAACATGCATTTATGACCGTAAATAACTTGAGATTTTCATTTTAACTCATTGTTTGACCAGTATAATATAGTGATCAGAATATGCTTTTGGGATAAACAAAGAAACTACCTCTGGTACTTCCTTTTGATTCGATAAGCTAAATTAATTTCATTTTAATTATCTGCAATTATCTGTGAACATATTTTACTGGCTGTGTGGTACAGATAAAAGTTTAATTGGTCATAGGCACAGCGTAATTTGCAGTATTCATTGTTTTTTCATTATATTTTTTCCTAATACCATTTATTATTCAGTGTAAAATTGCTGATGTTCCACAACAAACATTTTCAACATTGACAAGTTTAACTAAGGATACAAATACCTTTCATATTATAGTATGAATTTAAGGAAAATTGTAACTTATTCAAAAGTGCAGATAAATATAAATAGTATATACTGTATATATGGCCTGTGATGGACTGCCTTGAACCTACTGGTTTCCAGGTTAAGGTCTGGCTTACCAGGACTCTGTTTTGGATGTAGTGTTTACTGAGAATAGATGTATATATATATATCTATGTATACATGGAATTTTCCACAAAATTTGTAGTTTGTCTTTGCAAGCCCAGCCTTGATTACATCACAAACACCTGGAGAATGCCTGGGGCCTGCCAGGCTGTAATTACAGGCCTGAACAGTACTCTGACATACTGTCATGATTATTCTCAATTGCAATATATTAGATAGTTTCAGGACATCCTCCCCTCCCTCCTGTCCTCCTGTTATGTGCCATTTCTTGAGTTCATGTTAGGAGGTCTACTGTTCTAAAAGGAAAAGAATGTGTAACAATTTAGCCAGTAGGGTATACTCTAGGATTGATGGGTTCAAGGAAAAGGAAATCAGCAGATAGTTTGAGAATAGAGAACTGTAACAACCATATTTCTCTGAACCCATATTGTTCATATCAACTATAACTAACATAGATTAGTGGCAAGAATATTTATTATAAAATTATGCATTTTTAAACAAATTCAAAAACAAGAAATGCACATATTAATTATAGATTTTCCATTAAAGTAGCATTAGTGTTTCAACTAATTTATCCAAAAATGTTCTATACCTTGCACTGAAAATTTATAATTTGAATTGATGTTTTGAGCTTTATAGCAAAGAAATGACGGGCGTATAAAATTATTATTCTTAGAGAATGAACAATTTGCCTTTCTACCACTTGAGACCTCAGAATGTTTAACAGCCTGAGTCTGATGCTTAAAAATAAATAAATAAGTATAGTCTTTCTTAACACAGCGTTCTCTTACACCTTGAGTAAATGAATAGAAAAGAAAACATCTTACTGTATGTACAGTATGTTGCAGCTCAAACTAAAGCCAGTTACACTTGGTTAGCCAAAACACTTTCAAGGAAAACTTTCTAAATGCAAAATATTTGGGAAAATGTTCTTACCCAAGTTACAGTCCAATGGATTGACAATATGCTGTTGCTTGTTTGGGTGGTTTCTTTTCTGTCTCCTTATTTGTGGATTTCTTATATTGGCTATATTGCATGACTATCACTATCTCTGTTTACAAATTATAAGTTTGAGCAAAACTGTAATGAATGTTGAATGTCAGATGAAGCTGACAAATTGCCTAAGTATTTCTTAGTTTTCTAAAATTTTGGCATCTGCCTTGACACCTTAAGAGTTTGCTGTCAAGGCATTGCATGTGCATGTAAAAGTTTTTGTAAAGATGAAACTTTTAATAGTATACTAAAGTAAGAGTCATTTATATGCACCTTAAAGACTGACAGTGATTATGCATACTTTCTGACTCTGCTTTTTCCTGTTTTAACCACTTCACACTAACTATTATGCTCAATTGTACTTGTTTAAATGTGTTTTATTTTTTATTAGGAATGTGTCAGTGCATCTCCTAAATGTTCTAGTATTTACTCACTACCACCCACAGACATTATTACACCATCCAGAAAAAAAACACTGAAAGTCATTCCCTTTAGTGTGCCAACCCAAGTGTCTGAAGGTCCAGAAAATCATAGAATCTTATTGATTTAAAGCTGAAAACTCTAATTTACCTAGAAATGTAAAAGCACATTTTAGTATTTTTTCCCTAACATATTCATGATCTTCCATTATATGACAGAGTTTAGGTAATCATATTGTTTTGCAATCCTATGTACTTATCCTATACTGCATTCATTTATAGTATTTTGAATCTGTTATTTTCACTTTTTTATAAAACTAGATATCATCATTTAGTTTCTCTTATCACATGTGCAAGTTAATGTGTAAACCCTTATACTATTTGTATTTTATTATATGGAGTTTTTTTCCCCACTTTTTTTACAGGTTCCTTTAGGCTCCTTTTCCATAGTTTCGAAAGGTGCATACATGTTTGTAATAGTAATTTCTAATCAATTTGCCATACATTTGCAAAATTCAGAATATTAAGAGAACTGAAGACACACAAAAATATAAAATATTTTCCATGCCTATTTCCAATGGTCCAATGGGCACTGGTATAGGGATTTTTGTTTTTGATCTACAGGTAGCTAATTTGAAAGATAAAAGGTGGTTTACACAACTTCCTTAGAACAGACTTAAACATACTCAGCTCAGTTCCGTAACCTTATCACAAAGAAATATTTTTTTCCATATATTGCAGATGTTCTAAACCATAAATGTGTACATCTCTGAGTTCAATAGTGAGAAAAAGAACAGATGTATACAAGTACATAAACAATCACTTCTGGAAAGAAAAACCTTAGAAGGAGCTTTGCAAAATCACTTTGAATCAAATGTTTTAAAAAATCCCAGCACGCCATAATTTCAGAAATGTATCTTGTGATTTGCGTAGCTGACCTCTAGGGACCAAGCTCTACACATCTAGCATCCCCAAGGTAATACTTAAGCTGCTCTTCAATGCCGCCTACCGTTTAATTACAGAATAATATAATAAGTTGTATCTTATTTAGAAATGTGTCTCTCAAAAAAGTATAAGAAGACAAATCACAGGAGTTTGCACAGTAGATTTATCATAAACTTGTATATTGTTCCTGAAAACATCCCTACTTTTTCTGTATAATTACATCAAATATTTCAATACTGTATGTTTAATATAAAGGAAGTTTGTGGCAGAGAAAACATATTGGTCCTTACTTTCTTTTTTCTGCTTGGGGAAGCTACTGTATAATCAAATGTCCAATCTTCAGGAAAAAAAGATTTGCCACATTTTGATCACAGAAAAATCTTGTTTAGTTTTTGAAGAGCATACATAACATGATGGCACATTTCCTCCCTTGTTTGTGGAGGGGAAAAAATAACAGAAAAATGCAAACTTTCTTTTCTGTGTATGCTTACTCAACTACAGTAAAAAGGACTTGCAGTTATACAGTACATGAAAAATATGTATGTGTGAGAATGTTCTTTTTGTTCCACTCCATTTTATTTGCTCGAGGCTTGTCTGCTTAAGTAAAAAGTCTCATCAAATGTTGAATAAATACTACAGCATGTTAATTGTTTGCATTATACTTTTTAAAAGCCTTGCATTCAGGCAAGGAAATCAGTTAATGTCTCCTGTAAATGTAAATTGTTGTAGGCAATATTAATTAGGAATGCAATTCTATGTAATTCTACCAAATACTACAGGGACACTGTTAACCCTGCTTTTCAAGTTTTGTGCTTTGCTGTAGGGCACCCTGGTAACATAGTACTCGTAGAGGCTGCACTTCATTTTACTTTGTGATTTTGTTCCACTTGGAAATGGTTTCCTGCTGCTTAAACACTCACATTACAAACGATAGTACACCCACTGGACTGCTTCCTAGAAGTTATGTTGTGCCACTGAAGAAAAACAAAATCATCTCAATGTGACCACTTAATAAATTAATAAATGCATAATAAAAAGCACCAATTTTCTCATGAGGAAATTCTACCTAAAAATCTTCTGTTTTTAATGCCCCTTTCAATCAGTAAATATTGACTTCAGATTAAATCACAATCAATACCTATTGATTTGAGTGACAGGCATTTACCATGGCAAATTATCTTCAGATGACCACCAACATCTTTGAAGAATGAGGAATCTTTTAAGCATACAGTATGTCCAGTTGAGAGAGAGGTTATTGCAGATGATTCATTGAGTTGATCAAATCATTAGATAGATCTGATTTTTTTCTCCTTATAAATGTCCCAATTAACACTTCCACAATACCAAATAATTTATAAAGTATTGTATCATGGGTTTATATACAGTAGAGTACACAACTCCAGCTTTATATTCTTACATCTTTAACTAAATGAATGTAAAAAACATTGAGAGGACCTTAAATCCCATCTTTGGTTTTCTAACCTGACATTAATGAAGATGAAAATTGGGTTTCTGAACCCACTGACACTGGTATAATAAAGCTGACTGTAATTCACGGAGCCACTGTGCATGTGTCAATGAAAATTAACTATGGCTTCTGTGGCCTCAGATGAGCTAGAGGCTATAAGCACAGAATGAAAAAGGACAGTTCTTATATTCATCTATATTAGAGAAATACTAGTTACACTAGTTATTCCATGAGTCCCAGAATTTCATGAAGTGTTAGAGCTGCTTGCTGTCCATGTGCATAACTCTGTTGAATGATAATCAGTTCTTGAGAGGCACTTCCAAACCCTTCCAAAACATAGATGTTGGTTCTGGAAATGATGATATGATGTTCAAATTAGGATCTCTGCAGCTTTACAGCCAGGGGCAGTAATATTATGGGTTAGAAGTTCATAGAGGTACTGTAAGCTTTCTCTGAGATTGATGTTTTTGAGATTGTGTCCCTGCAAATGTGCATGTGAAAGAGATTACATTTTGGTATTCGTTCATTGTGTTATTGAATATTTATTTTGGGTTTAAGCAAAAAACATGGATTAAAGATGGATGTTTGTATTTATAATCCAGTCTTTAATTATAAATAGTTATAATAATCCATTAATTCTTGAAGGAATATCAAATCCTTTTCATATGTTAATCACATTACATTGTACATTTTCAATATACTGTACCTATTAAAGATTTACATGAACACTAGGAATTTCTTTGTTTTTTACTTTTTTAGTATTATGTATTGCGCAATATTATTGGAACTACAGTATCTGTGTAATACAATAATTTGTTAGAATGTACAGTATGTATTAACACATTCAAAAACTAATTTGGTGTATCTAATTTAATTGTAATCTCAGTCTAAACATAATATATTAAAAAAATCTTAAATCTAAATACAATTGTCAACTACTTTTTTTATTCTCAGTGACACTCACTCCAAGCCCACAAAATATAATCACTATATCACAAAATATCACACTAATATTTTTTATTTTGTAAGATAATCTAAATATCAAGTGTAGCTATACTTGTAATAAATATATCTAAATTATTTAAAAAGTTTAACTTAAGTTAATTTAAGTACATAAAGTGAAAGAAAACATTGCAGTTCAAATATACTGTATTTTGTTCCAGGTTTAAAAATACCTAATCAGTTTACCTCTAACTGTGAAACAATACTGAAAAAGAATTTGCTGGGGTCAGTGGTAATCCCTTGGGATTCTAACCTTCCCTTGGTAGAGGAATCCTAACTAGTGAAACTGGTATTTTGCTAGTAAGGGAGCAGTGTGCAAGATGGATTCCTTTCTACCCCTTTAATTCCTTCTACTTCTGGAGACGTGATGAAATCAGTTCTGTGATTTGGTTTTCACTGGATATTTGTGCTGAAACTGCCATAATTCTTGACACATCTTATTACAGTGTTTTTAGGCCGAGTCTTGAGAGTTAATTAAAAACACAGACAGGCAAAGAGACAGAATTTTGCCGACAAGGGAATGGACAAAAAGGTGAAGTGAGACATAAGGTTAATTTTGCACCTTATGTCTTATCTGGTTTGGTTAGAAAGGGGGAAATTTCCATTTCAAGTGCTGCTATGTCTCCTTAACGAGCACAAAAATCCATCTATCCATTTTCTGACTGTTTCATCAAATTCATGGTTACAGGGGAGCTGGAGTCAATCCTGGCAAGCAATGGGCGAAAGGCAGGGTACTCTATTGATGGGAAGTCAGTCCATTGCAGGGCAAACAGACACAAAAATGCACACATTCACACAAGGGCCACTCAAGGACTAAATGTCCTCAATTAATTATAGATCAATTTGCAATTTTACACAAAGTAGTGGAAAAAATTGTTTTTAATGAGTGATTTTGAACCACTAATTTTGTTACTAAATCTGTTGGAGTCAGACATGTAAAATGTGGTCAGTGGAAAAGCTGCCACAGAAGCTGATGACAGAGAGAGGTGTGTAGGACAGAGTGGATTGCTGAGTGTAAATAGGCCAAGGGTGAACTAAGAGGGAGGTCAGAAAAAACAGTGCCAGTAGAAATGGCCATCAAATCACAGAGAGGATTGTTAAATTACAGAAGGTAAAGTAAGTGGGATGGAAAGCCTCAGAAGAGGTTAAGTAAAAATCAAGAGAGGAGAAGGTAACCATGTGGGAATTGCCTGAAAGTCTGAACCCAGCACAGGTCATGTATGAAATGCTTTTTTGGCTTATTGAGCCTGGTCTCATTTTTCCAAGCATATTGTGAATGACTGAAGCACCACACCTTATGGAAACTGTTTTTTTTGTCTAGTTTTGATTACAGTTGTTTGTAATGAAGGCACAAGACAAACACTAAAAGGTCATTCCATTAAAGGTGACTAGAGGGATGTTGTTTGGAACAAAATTACAGCAAATTGGTTTCGTGACTCAAAGAACCTAAATGCTAGTCTTGGATATATGACCTCTTAAAAGGGGTTTGGGAGGTAAAAACCCCTGGGAAGGACTTCGAGCCACTGAACTTAAAATAACCAGAATTATTTCAAATGCAAATAATTAGCTAAAAATATTAAAGATTTAATAACAGTTTTGCTGTCTGGTGCAGTATTGTATTTAAATATTTTGTGTCCATAAAGCCTGTTTGATTCATTAGAACCAAAGTAATGTAGTTTAACAGATCTTGTCAAGCTGACCGATGATACTTAAAAAAATAGAGTTCTCATGTTATAAGCGGTTACAGATTTAAGGTGGAGTTCAATATAATAAAAGTGCTTAGGTTGTATGATACATTTTAAAATTAAAATTAAAACAGGTGAAAAAACAATATTTTCAGAAAGTAAAATATAAATACCATACAATTACTGTACTGGCCTACATACGTCTAATCTTAATTACTTGCATTAAATCTTTCATGTTTTAATTTTCAAAATATAAAGTAGAAAAAATTTTCTGTATGTCCCAAGCAAATATCTTTAAAATAACATACCATTATTATTTTTAAATACTGTCATTATTTTTTCTGTATACAGTATATATGGTATAACAGACCGACATTTTGACTTTTTATGGTTTATGTATTTCTACTTTTTTAGTCAGAATATCATTTGTGTATTCTTTATTGAGCACACAATTTCACAGCTTAACTTGTAAAAATGTATATTTTCCTGATGTACAAGTAATTTATTGATTTACTCAACACAAATATGAATATTTAAATGCACAGTACTTAATATAAAGTGTTAAAATTGTTGCCCAGCATTTCAACATGTCAATCTTATTATGCTCTTTCAATTGAAAAAGCCAAGTGTCTTTGTATGAAGTCATTCACTTAATTTAACTGACAAGTTAACCTTGACATATACTGTACCTAAAATACCAGCACATTATTAACAGAATTTAGTATAACATTGATGTTTTTGCACTTTATTATATTCTTCACCCTTTTTGTCTTATTTGGTAAGTATTTTGAGCAAGAATTTACAAAGGCTATAGATGCAATCAGTTTATAATTTTATCATTATAAGCTTATAATGTGAATAATCTGTTGTCTTTAAATGACAGAAGAGCTAGGATAAAATAATATTGAATGAAAGGACATAAGAGGTTACAAAGAAGAGGAGGCTCAGGGCAATAGGCATACTTTGCTTGTTTTTGCTAGTTAGTGCGGTGTCTGAATGATAGAAGAATACCATCAAACCATTTCTTAAAGGACTCCACAATATCAGCTTCAATACCTTAGACTTTTGTTACAACATCCCAAGACTCTGTATTAAGTGCCACCTGTGTGTTTCCTGATTGCTCCTTAATGTAAATTGCATTGTACCCTAAAGTCAGCATGTATTTGTTCTCTGGAATGTCTTGGTCATACTTTTTCACAATTATGAATATCTGAAGCATGTCCCCATGTGACCTTTTATGTTACAGACTTAAACTTCCTGTTACAGGAATGTGTTAGAGTATTAAAAACAACAAGATGAAAGCATACAAGACCTTAAAAACTTACTTTAAAAAATCTACATTGTTCTTACGCTTGACTTAGAATGCTTAAAAACTCAAAAATACACACATATAAAATAACAAACAAGACAAAACAATTGTAAAGCAATGCATTTGTGAAACTTGTAATTTCATACTTTTTTTTTTGAGGTACAGAAAAATCTCCTGTCAGCTAAAGTGATCATTTCTGGCTGTAGAAAAGTTGATAAATATTTCATATAAGGACTAGTTTTCTTCTGTAATGAAAGTTTAACAGGCGCCACCTGCTGTCCATTCAAGATATTAATAAGAGCCACTATTTCAGTACTGTATTGTGAATCATTGTCCACTGTTAAGTAAAACCATCTCTGTATAACAGTGGGCTTTTGACAATAAAAATGTGGTTAAGTTCTGAACTAATATAAATGTTGACTGTAAATATTATTCTAACAACTCAGTAAAAATTAGCTTAAAATTGTTTTAAAATATTGCAACTTGATAAGTCTTATAAGGCTTATGAATTCAAACTTAAACCCATCTGTTAAATAAAACATCACAGTACAATGTTGTATTTCATTTCTTTATTTTATTCCAGTGGAGAAACCTGGCCAAAGATCTTAATGCCAAAAAGGATTGTGTTTCAAACATATTTTAGAACAAATGTCCATTATGATAATGGAATCCATTATTGTGTCACTAAAAGAAAAAAGTTTGATACTCCTCTGTTATTTTTGTCTTTTTTTACTCCTCAATTAAATATTTAAAACTGGCTTTTTTATGGGGGGTTTCATGAATCCCTGAGTGTTATTACATTCCAGAGCCAAGGTCACAATTTTCTTCTCTATAAACTCAGTTTGGATAGTGTGACCTTGCAGACTTTCTGTCCTGACCTCTATCAAAAAAATAATTAACATCAAATCATTAATGGGAGTCTATTATTATTGGACATGTGCTCAGAATCTTTTTTCGGGAATACTTTGTTTAAACACATCTAAGCATTATTTGTTCATAATGTCTAAAGAAACATAATATTACAAAGAAATATCAGTAGTTCCACTTGTACTGTAAAGGTTGAATAGGAATGCAGTTACAGAGATTGCACTGTCATCGTCCGTTATTTGATGAAAGAAGATATAAAGGCATTTGCACCTATGAATATTCACCACACATTAATTTAATACAATGGAAAATACTGTATTCATTGTATTGCAGTTTGAATTAATACAGTAGAAATGTGTATTAATGTGTATTAACCTGTGTTTAAATGATCAATCTAAATATTAAGTCAATGTGAAATATATTCATGACTCCATAAATTAAATACTGCTTCATAGCTCTAGGATCCTGGGTTTGATTCCAGATTCTGGTATGTCTCTGTTTGCATGTTTTCCCTGTTTTAACAGGTGCTGTAATGTGCTTCCACCATCCTGACATCCCAGGCAAGATTTGATTGGCCATTTTAAATTGTCCCTTTCTATCTGCCCTCAGATAGAAGGAAGGATAGAAGGTCCTGTTCAGGAGCAGAGCAGTTTGGACTCGCTGTCCTGCCTTGTACACAAAGTCTGCTGCACCCTCACCAGGAAAAGCAGTATGCTGAATCTGAAAATGACACAAAATCATGTATTATTTATACACAAAAAAGAAAATCATACAGTGCAAAAACTTTTTATTTTTTGTATCAAAAGTTTAATTCCAGTTGCAAGTGATGAATCCATAAAAGCTGATTATAGTCTCTTCACCATGCAAACACACCTTTAGAATCATTACAGGTCATTGGATGAAGTCTGTTAGACAGCAATAATATCTTGATATAAAGTAGAATAATTTACATTACAGGCATAATGAAAATAAGTTTTCTAAATAGAGCAGAATGTTTATATTTCATTAAATGTTATACAGGCCTGAGAGAGCTGTTTACTTATCAGCTCCTTGTGTTGTTGTTTAATGGAGTATTGAAACTCAGAGATTAAATAATGGTATAGTAATTTCACATTTCATGTTTCTGTATTTAAAATGCAATAAAATGTTTATTCTATTGCGGTATTATTAACATAAGAAATCATTTAATAGCAACTTGCCACAAAATTTATTGCTGTCAGGTACCAAGAAACCGTAATTAATTTGGGTTACTATAACTTTTTGTCATCTTATGATATAAGAATACAAAACAAAACATCAAATCATTTGTTATTTAGAATGTCTGAAGCATGTATTTTTGTAATGAAAACTAAGTGACCCAATCCTGTCATTTAAAACATCCTTTCCTTTGATGTTCTACACTATTCTACTCTAATGTCCACTGCCAAAGTCTATACTCGATCTCTAATTTATCTGACATAAATTGAATCCAGGTTTAAAAATGCACAGTCATGTTCCCTTCTGACAATCCAACTAAAATTATATCAGCCTTTATGAAATGGGACTCTTTTATCTTCACAATTGCCAGTCATTATAATTTCAGCCAGGTACAGAAGTGAAATGCACTGTGCAAACACATATGTAAATTATTTTGTTAAATTGTTGAGAAGGTGTTATTTTGACTTTGGTTTTGGCTATTTGAATTTTGCTAACAGATATATACTTGGTTGTGTATGTAAAATACTTAAGTAAGACTTACTGTCCATCCTCTTCTTGTCCTGAAGTATTTCAGTACATGTGCAACCTGCTCCCTTGAGTAATGTCTTACAAGTACACAACAGCAGATGTAAAAGATGGCACAGGAATATTTTTGACATTGCTGAGACTCTCTTGGAGCATTTACTTTTACTTCCTTAAATAAAAAATATGGTACAAAACAAAATAAATTAAAAGCTCTGTTATGTAGGTTCATTTCTAAAATATAAATACATATGTTGGTATTTTATGAACCTAAAATTAAATACAGTATATAATTTAACAAAGGGGTTTAATGTTTTTGATTTATGAAGTCACTACCAATAATTACAGTATTCTAGACAAGAGCTAATTTGCAATATTGTTTTACCCTTATTTTAATTCCATACTAGCTACATACTGTATACCATAGTCATTCTTTAGATTACACATATAACAAACAGGAAACATTAACTGTTATGTCAATGTTCAGTTGTGTGAAGAAAGTAGTTCAATATTTATATTAAACAGATTTCCTTCTAAAACACGCTTTTCCTTCTCATTCTTAGTTAAACAATTGGGTTTTAATTTGCATGGCACTGTGGCCTGTAATCAGTTGCAGGGACACATCCTGGAGATAAACTGCTTAAGATATTGTGAACACTTGATCTCCTTCTGTTAGTTATGAAGCACTGTGTATTATGGATTTCATTAGCCAAATCAATTCTGGCACCAGTAAAAACAGCAGCAGTCAAAATGAGCTGTGGCAGCTTTAAACAAGCAGTGGAAATTTAAGTAGCCTCTGTGGCATCTGGTGGCGTTGCTGGGTCAGGTGATAATCAATAATGTAATGGGTAGCAACCGCTCCATTTTGCACATATTTCACCCTCAGTGTCGGGCTTTGGAACTTTCATAGGGATTAATAGCTGCACGAGTGCCTTCCTAAGTGATAGAGTGCTTTTCACATCAGGCTTCTCTCCAGTGGCTTACAAGAGCCAGCCAAGCTGTCTGATTGGATAAGACCTCTGAAACAGCACACCCAGCCACCAGAGCAGATTGTCCACTGAAGACTGGAATCCCCAAGTCACTCTTTATATTTCAAACTCTGTTTCACTGACCTATAGATCTCATAACGTTAATAGTGGTTTGGACAGTTGTAGACAACATGTTAGAAAGTCTATGGTTGCATGATTTATTTATTTTGTTATTGAATAAAACAAGATATTCTTTGGAGAGATTTTGTTAGTTACCATAAGGAAATAAATCATGCAATATTTTGTTAAATTTTGTCATTTGTATTAATGTCACATCCCATTTTAACTACCTGATGCTTTTAAGACAAGTTTATGCGCTTTTTCAACATCTGGAGTCACTATACAATTTGAATATTAAAGGACCCCAAATCTTAATCTAGAAAGTAGTATGCTAATTCTACCTTAATCTGCTATCTTTGATTCTATGGGGCTGTGACCCTTAATTCTTGCGCTCCTCACTCAAACTAGCACATTTATAAATGAGCAAACATGTTCAGAACCACAAAACAGATTATGTAGATGCATTTGTTTATTTTACATTACAAACCCTAGTTTTTCATGAATTACTGTACACTGGGTTTTAATTGGTGTTGATTAGAAACTAGGCAGTTCTTTACAGTATTTGTTATTGATGATTATATTGAACTAGTGCTAAAGCCAACCGGTCTTACAGGTGGTACAGCAGTGTTGTGGATAATGCTACTGCCATGAACTCCACGATCTGTGGTTCAATCCTGATCTCGGTTGCGTGTCTGTTGGGAGTTTGGACATTGTGTATATGTGGCCTTCAGATTCTCTGGCTGATCCAGAGACATGTAGGTTAAGTGTAGTTATTTGCTCAATCACACTTTTCTTGTCAGTGTTTTTTTATTTTATGCTACTTAAAGTATAGTGCTTTAAAATAATCCAGTATGTACATTATTGGATGTAATAATGGTAAACAAATCTGCTTTTAATTTTTTGCAAAGTTTTAGAAATTATATCTAGTAAGTTGTTTTTGAGAATGCTAGGAGCATACATACAAAGACATACCTGTACAGTACAAACAGGCAGGTCTTCACACAACATCACCGAACTCTGGAACAGATCCCTCAGTAACATCGTTGAGGTTTAAGAAAATTTAGATGTTTTTTTTAGGAAGGTAATAGCTTAAGATTAGTTACAAGTTCATTTGGCCTGTTAATCTCATTAGTTGTTTGTAGCTAATTGATATGAGGATCTCATCCATTTCTTGAAAGAATTATTTTCTTCATGAAATCTTGATAGCTTGCTTGTTCCTGTCCTGTTTTATACTATACTAGATAGGAAAAACAAACACCCACAAGCATTCATGTATGCAACGTGTTTTATTCTGACTGACCTTGAACTAACACAGAAAGGTTTACTGAGACATAAATCAATCCTCTCCAAAATCCGTGAAAATCCGTAAGGCTGCAAGGCCTGATGGGATACCACCTCGCGTCCTGAGGACATGTGCAGCCCAGCTGACCACAGTGTTTACAGACATCTTTAACTCCTCCCTGTCACAGTCCATGGTCCCCACCTGCTTTAAAAAAACCACTATTGTTCCAACCCCCAAAAAGACAAAAGTGACATGCCTGAATGATTACCGCCCAGTAGCATTAACATCTGTGGTGATGAAATGCCTGGAGAAGCTGGTGTTGTCACACATCAACTCGTCCATCACAGAGTCCCTGGACCCCTTGCAGTTCGCCTACCAGAACAACAGTGGATGATGCCGTCTCCCTGCTAAGAACTCGTGTCCAGGTGAGAATGCTGTTTGTGGACTACAGTTCAGCATTCAATTCCATCATACCCAGTCAACTGGTGACAAAGCTCAGGGGATTAGGTCTGTGCAACTCTGTCTGCATCTGGCTGCTGGACTTATCGAGAGACCACAGGTGGTGCGGATAGGCAATAAAACATCAACACCACTCACCCTGAGCACTGGAACCCCACAAGGCTGCTGTCTGAGTCCAAGGTTGTACTCCCTATTTACTCACGACTGCACAGCAAGACACAGCAACAACCGCATCATTAAGTTTGCCGATGACACCACTATAATAGGACTGATCGGTGATGATGACGAGTCCACTTACAGGGATGAAGTTGTACAGCTGCTTAGGTGGTGTCATAGCAATAACCTGGACTTGAACATAAAGAAAACGAAAGAGCTAATAGTGGACTTTCGGAGACACAGGCCACACACTCACAGCCCACTCAGTATTAATGGAACGGAAGTGGAAACAGTCACCAGCTTTAGGTTTTTGGGAATTCACATCTCTAAAGATCTAACCTGGACTGTGAACACTGACTCTATCATGAAGAAGGCTCAGCAGTGCCTTTATTTCTTGAGGTGCCTCAAGCGATGGGGGATGCCAATGCATGTGTTGGTGAACTTCTACCGCTGCACTATCGAGAGCGTCCTCACCAACGGGATCACCGTGTGGTATGGCAACACCTCTTCGCGAGAAAGAAAGGCACTGCAGAGAATGGTCAATATGGCCCAGAAGATCATCGGCTGCGGTCTCATCGAGATTAAACAGCTCTATGAGGACCGCTGCCATGGTAGAATTCTGGCCATCACAGAGGACAGTCACCACCCCGGGCATGAGCTCTTCACCCCACTGCCCTCAGGCAAGAGATATAAGAGCATACGGAAACTTACCACTAGATTCTTCAATAGCTTCTATCCACAAGCAGTGAGGCTGGCGAACACATTTAGCCATCCCCCTCGGACCACACCTACACCATCACCATCTACCTCTTTATGATTTCTTATCTATTGCACATCTCCAGTCATTGTTTACACGTCTGTATTGTTTACATTCAAACTGTCTACATGTTTACTTGCACATTGTCTATTGTTTGTACATTGTCTTGATGCACTGTTTGCACTTTGTTTTGTTTTTTACACTTGTTTTACAATCGAGAGACTTTCTGTAAGTAAGAATTCCATTGTACCAGTACCAGTTACATATGGCAATAAAGTTCAAGTTCCATACTTGTACATCTCCTTCTTCTAGCTGAGGTTTTCTTCATAACATAGACCCTAACCCCACAATTATACATTTCACTCTGTATAAGAACACCCAAGAATTGAGGAGTGTTTTAGTCTAACTTTGTCTTAATCTGTTTAGCTGAGCCATTGAGCATAGCTCCTGACCATAGGAAAAGGAGGTTAGGACCCCCATTCATAGTGAGGAGAGACCAAGAGGCAGCTGGAGATGGAGTGGAGGAGGGATGCAAAAAGATGTACAGTATGCAAGCGACAAGGCGGTTAGGTGAAGTATTAACAATGCTTTTGGTAAATCATTAATGTCAGGAGTGAATTATGCATTACTGATAGCTGAGACTGATTGAACTTGTCCTCCCTCCGAACTTTTGTTATAAACTCCTTTTAAATACTTCTCTAGATGTAAGGACATTCTATCTGTAACTCAGGACTGCCTTGTACTGTAGGTGCTTTGTAGACTTACCTTTTGCACAATTTTCACAGTTAGCGATTTCATGGTAAGCCAGAGGAGCCATGGACAATGCATGAAAAATGTTTAATAAATAAAAAACAGAGATCAGAGACTAGGTATGAAATCACAAATTGTCACAAAGGTAATTAGGTACTGTACCACTGGAAACTATACTAGTGTAAAATCCTGGGTTCGGTATAAGGTTTTAGGCATACATTTGAAGTAAAACAGAGCTTTCACTGGCCGATTATCAAACTTTCTTGATAAAAACAAAACAAAACTCGCCTACCAAGCAAGAAGAAAGAATAACAGACACAGCGCAACCTGCGTTCTCTCCTCAACTGTCCACACCACACTTTTCTCTGGGTCTGAGATTAAATAAAACTTCACTCGCACCAAACAAATTACCATACACAAAACACTGAACATGTTAACCCAAATATTTCTCATACTAGGATCAGATCAGATTTTGGTATAGTTTAGTAAACTAGTTACATTTGTAGATATTAAAACAATTAGCAAAAACTTAAGAAGCAGCAAATGAAAAGGAATAGATAGAACTGAAGACTTGACAAACACCTGGTAGATGCAATTTAATGCATCTAAGTGCAGGGTACTGCAAATAGTAAACACAAACTAGAAATACAAAATGGAAAAAATATTATATAAAAAAGACGTAGGTTTTGGTGCTGACATATCATTTACATCATATAGACAATATGGGCAAGCAATACAATAGCAAACAAAATGATAGGCTATATACTCAAAAGCGCACAAGTTTTCATTGTTTTGTAGCATAATCTAAAAAATATTGGCTTTGTGCCAGTGTGCCTTCTTGGCCAGTAATCAGATGTGAGATTTACTTCTGATAATGTTCTGGGGTTGACGAGATACCAAATGGTAGTCTCTGAAACAATTTCTTTCTTAAGGTGTAGTGAATGTGGTTAGAGAAACCAATTCAATGGACCTGTAAGAGCCTGTTATGGCATGTACAGTAGCTTTATGAAAACTGAGAGTCCCTCAAAATGAGCAGGTGTTTCATTGACCACAGGGAACATGAGTATCAGTATGTTCTTTTAGAAGAATGTGTGAGATCAACACATTTCTATTTTCATATTAGGTTTTTAGCACAAAGACCGTTGTTGTGGTTTACCACAACAGCCAGCACACCAGTCCGTGGAATCTTCAATGGGGAAAATCACTCCCATCTGCTCTATTCTTTCAGGCTGCTCTTTGATTTTGTTCCTCGGTGGCAAAGAGACTTCCATGGTGATGACTGACCATGAGAACAAGACTCCTCTTTCAGAGGTAAGACCTACAAAAACATCTGATTACAGCTGTTTGAAGTAATTTTTGCAAGCAGATGAAGAAATTGTATATCTGGCAGACCTCATAGGGTTGTCCTCAACTCAACGTACTGTTCCACTATTTTACCCGTTTGTGCAATTTGCTGTCATATTTTTTGTGTTCAGATGTCAGGGTTCAAACATGTAAAATGTCAGAATCTTTGACTTACATTGAGTAAAGAATGATTTTTTCTTGATATTCATCATTATACTTAAAACCTTAGAATTAAAAAGTTGAAATTTCTTGCTGGGAATATACTGTATGGAATAAATAGTACCTTCATTATTTCAATTTTTTTTGTAGTTAAGGTACAAAAGTTAAAATAAAAATAAATGTTTGTTTTCAGCTTGGTACTTTAGTTATGATATGATATCATTCAATCATTTTCTATCCTTTTGTTCTCCCTCTGGTATTCTATGGAGTTGAAAACATGTGCTGGTGTTCAATGAGCAATGGTTCTGCTCACTGGACTTTATTTTGGTTTGTGTCACCAATCTTTAAAAGAAACTGACAGTGTGGTTTTAATTGAGGCAAAACTGACTGTACTGTTTTAATTCAGCGAATGCCTTCGTATGCCACAGTTATGCTGTGGGCTCCTTAATTGCCAGAGTTAAGTCCCGTTGAACATTTGTGAGCTGATATGTGGTTTCTAGGAGCTCAAAGACCAGTGAACAGGTACTGTACATGCTTGTTTAGGATCTAGAAAAGGAATGGGACAGAATACTGGCACAAGACTGCATCTGAAACCTGGTGCAAATCACATATTGCAGCGTTACAGCTGCTTTCAGAGGTTGCCACACACATGAGTAGCCTATAACTTTGACAGCACCCTCTGTTAATAAGTCCTATTAATGACAAATGTTAATCAGCATAATGAATTTACCTGTATAATTTACCTGTGTCCTGTATGTTCAAGAAAATATCAATTACTGTCTGCTACAATTGTCAGTTAGGATTTTACTGCAGTTGTGAGCAAGGTTTATTTTAATGCTCAATATACTTGTCTTTGTTAAGATTTTGTAGACATGTTTAGAACATACAGATTATCTGCATGATCTATCTTTTAGTTTTAGTTTAATTTCAGTTCATTCCAATGCACTAGCAAAATGTAATTTCCTTTTTCCCTCCCACATCCACATTTTGGTGAAATGTCATTTCTGAATAACATCCCAGGAAGCAGCAAAAGAACCAGATTTTCAATATTTTTGTATACTTACAAATATTTTTAACAATGACCACAAACTTTTAACCTATAACTTTAACAGTAGACCCATTGTTGATCAATCATCTTAACAAATGTTAGTCAGCATAAGAGGTTTACATATATAATGTCTGTTCAAGAGCAGACATGGATAGCTGGTTAGTGCTGATGCCTCTTTTGTGTTGAGTTTATATTAGGTCACATTATAATTATTTAAACATGGTACCTAGACAGATCAAGATATGGTCCGAATCAGAAGCCAGGAGGTGTCCCAGAGAATATACAGTATGTATCTATGTACTCGACAAAGGTTAAAAATACTGGGTTATACCCACCCTGATATGCTTATTTTAAACATAAACAAGAACAAAATAGGTGTGCAAGAAACTGTTTTAGAATAAACCAAGATATTTGTTAAGCAAGTTGTGCAAGGATAAAATGGTTGATAAAGAAAAGTCTTCACCTCATGTGAAAAATTTAAGATGCAAGCTGTATTACTTTAGGATCATCAACTCAAATAAGTGTGCTGTGCTATAAGAGTGCTCATTTTATTTTGGCAGAGTATAGTGTTATAAACAAAAATAAAATAAACTGTTAAAATGATTACAGAGTGGCTACTGCATTTTCCTCAGAGACTTTATCATTCCATTATCTTCTGAATTGTTTTGGCTTTGTTTCAGTTTCCATTGTGCCTCATTCCCTGTTGTAATTAGTAAACTGACACTTTCATCAAAAAGTGCTGACAGCAATTAAAAGTCTACTTTGAATTTTTCTTTATTAACCAGTTTGGTTTTATAGCAAACCCTGACCAAATAAATTTCTATGGTTTTGATATTTCTAAACAAATGTATACCTATAGTTATTCTAAAGGGATAAAGCCATTTAGTCATTTTAAGGATTTAAAATGAAGGACATTTTATTGTGAAACTGACTGTAGAGTAATTTGCTTCATCTCACACTGACAATCTTCATAAGGAAATGCGATGAAGATATGTTGGTTTGTCTGTGCAGGGTTTATAAAATTTATTCAATTAAGTGAAATTGCAGGCACTTTTATTTTTTCTGTTCAATCATTTCCAGCCACAGGACAAGGAGAAAGTAATGATAGCCAGTTTTGACTGCCATGTACAATCTTATCTCAGCTCAGGAAAGTATTTGGCTTCAAGGCTCAGTGGAATTTAACTCAGGAGATCCTCTTTATCATTTTGCAATTGATTTGTTTCTTTTGGTTACAATACAGCTATTGCTTTTTTTACATTACTTTTGAAGAAAAACTGAAAGAAACGTTAAAAAAACCCAAAACACAGATGTTTACATGTTTAAAATTAAAGTATATTATAAACTACAAATTATCTAGCATTGTTTTTCATCAGAGAACCCCTTCCAACAGTTTGACTTGCTTAATTTAAAATTTGCTTTTGAAAATGAAGTGCTAATTTAATAAAAGATTGTGGGAATGTGGGATCAGTCTTTGAATACTATTATTGTTTTCAAAAACTCCAATACACTTCTTTGCACAATAGCATGGAAATACACATTATAGAACAGCCTTTGTGTCACTTTTCCATTTGTTCAGTTATTGCTCCTTTAAAAGCATCATAATCTTTGTAGCAGTTATTTGACTTGATTGGCTAATCATACACCTACTTACATCATTCTGCCTCATGGCTCTTGGGTCCTGGGCTTGATTCCAAACTGGGGTACAATTTGTTTAGAGTTCACACGATCTGTTCATGTGGATTGATAGTGAGTGACATGGTTTCCTCCCTCATCCTGAAAACAATACTGGCTAGTTGATTGCTACTGGTATGTATTACAAAATTTGAATACCTTGACAATTCACTGGAAGAGAAATAAGCCCATTGTTATTTTTTCAGCTTTCCTTCACATGCTGTACATAAAGGTTGCATTCGGTTCAAAGGTCTGACGATCTCATGCTGTCATGAAAGAATTGTCAGTATTAGCATTACCTGGTTAACTTGTTCCATATGTTATCAACATTTTGTATAAAGTAGCACCTTCTGTTTCCTTTTTTAAAATGTATTTCCCTTTAGTTCTATCTATATCCTCTAGATTGTTTCATTGTACATTTTGAAGAATTCAATAGGGTTGACTTTGTCCATGCCTTTGATGATTTTGAATCATGTTCTTTCATAATCTTCAGTGTTCAAGGCAAGCAAAATATTTTTAATTTGCCTGAGTGTTCTTCCCTGGATAGATTCTAAAGCAGATTTTTTGTATTATGGAGACTAAAATAAAAAACAGAATTCTAAACATATAACTAGTGCATTGCACAGTTTTAAAAATATATTTCTTGAATACAATTCTGCACATTAAACTTATAGTTTCCCAATTTATATTTCTAGTATGTTTTAACAACTTTTTTAATGTAAAACTCTGCCTTTATATCAGCATTTAGCACTCTGCATTCAATAGATAACATTAAATGTTATCTATTGAGTGTTTGTTCAATCTTGAATTTTTTCAAAATCTTTTTGAATTTTTTGCAGGTTTCACAGTATTTGATAATTCTCTTATTTTGTGTAATCAATAAATTTAATTAATTTACTATTATGAAACCTACTGTAGGTCATTGGTGTAAATTAGGAAGGTCAGTGATATATTTATCAATCTACAGTATGTGGTACTCATTACATTATGAACATTCACCATTTATGTGTATTTTGTTTTCTCTCCGTCAACCAGGTTTAAATCAAAATAGATGCATTTCCATGACTGCAACCTTCTGTAAATCTAAACAGCAGCTGACTATCCCATAGAGAAATACTGGTGAATAAAAGTTGGTATACAGTATGCTTTTTTTCAATACAGTATATCATTAAATTGACGACAAGCAAGAAGAAAAATGGAAAAGATTTGATGTGTATCAGCCCTTTTAACAGCAGAAGATAACATTTCCTAATTTTCAGTTGTACAGCGTAGTTTAAGAGTCTGTTGCTTGAAGACAGGTCAAGCCAACAAATCACCAGGGCATAGCTTCTTTCTGATTAATAGCAGGTCAGAGACAGACAGTCAGTTTTAATTTGATTTGAGCATAAGATAAAAAAGAAGCTATAAAGAGCCATTTTCAGTAAAAGCTGGTGCTCTATAATTTCCACTGATAGTTCCCTTGGGAAACAAGTTTCTTGCTATTTCATGTCCAATATAATCCCATTTTAGATGAAAAGATGCTTAAATGACTGCGTCATTCTGTAATAAAATATCTCACAACTGTTTATCTGATCAATGAAGAGCAGTCACAAGCTGGCCAGGGTTAATGTGTACCATTTCACTTAAATAGAAAATTATTGACTGTCAGAGACATGGGAATTCAAAGACTGAGTTCAAATTACTCATTTTGCAAATTGAGTTGAAAAATCTTTACAGTTGAACTGCATTCTTGGGAAAGTGAAACAACTAGATGATGTTAAGGATTATGATAATTATAATAGTAATATTCACATTTGTATATTCAGACAAAATAACCTTATTTTTTTAGAACACCTGTCTTAATCTTTACATGTGTTACAGAATAAATAATCTTGTTTTTATTTATTTTTTATTTATATTTTTATTTAGATTACTTGGAATTATACAAAACATTATTTGCTTCTGCGTTGCAATTTTGTAGTAGTCAATATTAAAATAGAAAGTAAAAATACTGCATTCTAGCACAATAAATGTAACTCAATCATTTAATTAGGACACAAACATTTACTGACATAAAATCACTTTAATATTTTTCTAAAAAGGTTTTAGACGTTTTGAGGACACATCTTCAGAGCTTCATATGGAATCAATTTAGAATTTAATGGTATAAATATGCAGACAAAAATTCTTGCTCGGGGTCTTAACTCCAGCAAGAATCTTGTTATTGGTCATCATTGTTTCTTCCAATGTTTTCAAATGACTGTAAAATCCAACAGCCTACAGGGCAACTGTGGAAATTTGGCAGAAGTTTAATCTGACATGTTTTGGTTACCATTGTGGATTTGGTGGAAATCACTATTCTCATCCAAAACCAAGAAGCTGGGTAAAGCAAAACATGGTATGCATAAAGTAGGTTGTGTTGTCTGCTAAACGTATTCATGACATTATTCATTGTTCCTATCTTAAAAGTCATGGCTGCTGTCACATTGTTCTCTCTCGAAATTTTAAAATATTCTATGAAACCTTTGAAAGTACAAATTTTGAATTATGGTTAACAATACTATCTCTTGTTCAAGGCTTAACCTAGCTTAGAACAGGTTGATTTTTTTTTCATTTCACTACATAGGTTTTGCTGGAAAAAACAACAACATTGTACTTGATATTTGATATTTTCTTGTGTGAGGCACATTGTAGTGAACCGTGATATACTGTAGCTAAACTATATCAAGGCTCCCACTCATTACTTCATTTTGAGCTTATCAATTTTCAGGTATGCTTAATATGCATATTTGTGTTTGTTGTGATATATACTGTACGTATCTAGTAAAATATTATATGTTCATGAATAATCAAGTGTGAAATAGAAAGCTATGGGATTTATGTAGTACACAACTGAATAAAACTGATTGATTGCATAATTGTATCAGCAATATATAACTTTTGACCTGTTCTTCTGGTCAAATAAAAAATTAGAATGTGACTCCATAATGAGTGTAGATAAGGTCATGGTTTACTTACTGTAGGAACTCTTATGTACTCTAGAAATAAATGCCTTTCCTGTAACCTCTGACATTTTTAGGTCAGTTTAAAGCATGCAGATAGGGCCATGGTTAGTTTGGAATACAAATAAGAGGCAATGTACTGTAGATTGTCTCTAAAATTGTTCTTGTCCATAAATATATTATATGCCAGTTTTTCTACTGATGATTGCTTCTTAAAGAACCATAAATACTGCAGTTATCAGATGTCTGACCAGCTGCAAAGAGAGCTGGACTTCTCCATCTCCATTTACTTCTACATTAAGGATTAGCTCTTAGCTTTCTACACATAAAAATAAATTCATACAGTATGTCAGAAAATTACTGTCCATTCACAACTGAAAAAGAATCAGACAGCCATCACATACACTTAAGACTCCAGTAACAGCATATTGAAGAACAGACAAAATCTTTGCTATCATCTAAAGAGAGAAAAGAAGACTGTCAATTACACATATAGTAATTCTATATATTTGTAAATGTTGGCTAAATTGGACTTAAGTTGTTGAACTCATTAAGTTGCATAACTGCGATTTTGTTATAGAGATTGTGATTTTATTAATATTGACAGTTGTTAAGCACTATTTGCTAGCATCTCTGATAATTCATTATGTGGATTCTTTATGAGAAAAAGATCACCTTTGAGTTTTTAAATGATTGTAGAAAGAATTTTCTATTTTTCAACTTTTTCAACCTTGTTTCATTCTGAATTTTAAAGAAATTGGAGGGCTACTACATACTGCACCTTATATTCTCATGTCTTATTTATTTTGTGCACTTACAGTAGCTCTCTAAGGAGTTAAAGTTATAAAGACTTATAATGGAAAGTCCCTTTATAAACTTTTCTTTTAATTCAAATTGTCCCGTAATGCCTGTGGGGGTTTCAGCTATTCTAAGTGGAGTTCTTTCTCAGTCTCTAGTTTTAAGCCTTCTGCACAATTCTTATACCAGCATGCTTATGAGAACTAAAAATAAAACAGAAGAACATTTTGACCTTAGTAATGCAAATTCCTGTTACTTAAATATTCAGAAATTAAAAAGGAAAGGTAAGTGTGGTATGCCAGTTATATTTTTGTAACCTAATACTACAGGAAAACAAGTACAAGCAGTAATAAAAATTCAAGGGCATTACAACCCTTTTGCTTCCATTACACACATAAGCATTCTTCTGAAGCACAACCTCCCATCTCTGAACACTTCCATTGATCCACAGCCCTTTATAATGAACTCTAATAACAACTCTATTACCACAGGCACCCTGATTGGTTCTTGTGGCTACAAAATTAGCTGTAAAGGAGCCAACTTGTCAATATTAATTCCACAACAGAGATTACTTGTTATAGGAGAACAAAGGTGTTCCCTGCTTGAGCTGAACAACTTAACTCCTTGTCTCATAAAATTTAAGCTGGCTATTGATTGCCTTCTTGTATCGTGCTGAAGGATAAAAAAAAAATACACACACATACACACCCAGACACTCACTCAAGTACATTGAATGTGTTTTTTTTTTTTTCCGTAGTTCAGCAACATGAGGCAAATTAAATCAATGAATTCATCCTAGCAGATGGGTGCTTTAACAGTCAGTTAGCCTTTAGATAATTGAGGCGTTGACTCTGGAATCATAAAACGGATGGCTCGTTTATACATTTTGCCGAAATAGATCGCTGAGGTTAAATAAATGAAATCCCATTTGTCAGCTGGTAATAAATGGCCCCCCTTCTGCAAACAGCTCTGTTTGGCCTAATAAATAGAGGGGGATGTAACAGTGCTCCTCCCTTGATAGGGTTACAGCTTAATGAAATGGTCTTTCCTCTGCTTGTTTTTTGCCTCCTCCTGCACGGTGTGATAAGTAGCAAACCAACGAAGCTTGTAATTACAATCTTACAGAGAACCCAGCCAATCTGTATATAAATCTCACCATCCAATTACAAGATGTAATAATTTTGCAGTCAAGCTGGTAATGAGGTCTAATACTCATGCATGTGATAATCCCCCCTGGATGCTGACTCTATCAGATGTTAGCTTTGTAATTATACTGGCAGAAAATCATTATTTCATGTTCAGCAGAAAAATGAGGTTGGTGGGAAGTTAATTTTCTCTATGCTCTGTGAAGCATATACAAAATTTTAATGATTTAATCATTACCACTATCCCGTTTGCAATTGACCCATGTTACTTGTGTGTGGAAACATTTGCACATTTAAGAGTCCCTGATACGTTGTAAAGTTTGCCAGGTATGCGCCTTTTTTATTTCATAATTATGCTACAATAAAACTATTACCTTAATGGAAAGGAAATCTATACTGTTATGCGGCCGTACCATTTAACTGTTTTATGGAACATAAATCATATTTTTAATAGTTAATGGCCAACATTTCCACATTATTATGTCCATTCTGAGGAGATTCATATTTTTGAAACATCTGACCCGTGCAGTTAAGGAAAAGGTCATTCTGTGTAAAGCAAGTGTACTAGTTTTTAAAGGGGTTCAAAAGAAAACAAGTCACTATTTACCTTCTTGAGAAATGTTGTGAAATACAAATACATAATGTGTTTGCTTTCACACTGTTTTGCATGAAAAGTTTCAATCTAAAAAATGTAATTGTCTGACTCTCACACTCACTTGCCTTTCATTCAGAGCTCTGTTTTATTATTTTGTTGGAGTAATGAGTCCCAGAAGTTCACTGCAGAGATGGAGTTGTTGAAGCTTTTAGTGGGTCTTTCAGTATATTTTTGCAGCCTCATTGCCCAGGAGCAGATATTACTGAACTAAAGACACTGCCAGTTTATTTTTGGATCATAATCCCCATGAGTGCTAAAAAGAAATATTTCCTTTTTAATGTTAAATGTCTGATTATTGTATACATGCTCTATAATTTGAATTAACAAGGGAATTGAAAATGACAGTTCCTAAAATCCTCAATTCAACAAATTTTGTTTTCGTGCAGTCTTCTAATAGCCTCTAGCTTTTAATTGAACATGTTTTTATAAAAGATGCTGGGTTTTAAAACTGTTGAGGACATTGAGAACATCATCCGATGCTTTTTTAAAGAAAAACAAATTAGCTTCACTACATTATTTGGTGTACACTGTATGTGACTTCCCAGGCCAGTTATAATTTTGGATAATTCTGGTATTGTTTTGAATTTCGATCATTTTTAGCATAATATATAAAGCTAAATGCAGTAGAAACTAAAGAACAGAATTATTTACCTTATTATATGTAATAGGTATTATTGAGAATGCATTTTACCTCAGTTTAAAATATAATCTGCCACCATAATGAAATGCTTGAAGAAGCTTTTGTGTAAAAGTATCTCATCACCCTGGAGCAAATGTATCTATGAACTGTAGTTAATGTAATTTACAAACAAAATGACTGATCTAAAATTAGAATATTTAAATAAACCCAGTTTGTTCTAACAGTTTAATAATATGGTCATCATAATTCCATAGTGTTACTATTGCAATTTTATCATACGTGTATATAAATCTATTGTGCACCAGTATACTGTATATGTCGATTGATTTTGTTAAAGAAAAATCAGCATATTTTTCCTTAAGTTAGGGAAAACAGGTATCTATAGCCATGGACTGAAAAATAAATAAAATCCACCTGTGGTTGTCATGATGCATCACTGGGTCAGCAAAGTTTTATTAAAATAATTTACCAATTTGTCTCTACATGATTTTTGCATTAAATGCAGAAAACATTCCAGAATTAGTAGGCCTCCATGATTTTCTAAATGTTATATTTGTTTTCTCCTGAAAATGTATAGCATGTGATCCTATATAAAAAACTATAGCTTTAAATTCACTTTTGAAGTCGGTTAATCCAGTTTCCAAAATGTTTGTTTACTTATTTAGAGTCACTCATGTGAGTCTACTTTATAACACACATTTCTGGTCACTTGGCCAGATCACTTACTACTGTATATCATTGTTGTTATTCCTACTTTTGACACTGATTTATGTTTCATTTCCTGATAAGATTGTCTATGTTTGCCTCATTTGACACAAATGCTACACTACATACACTCCATATGACACCCAATGGCCATTCCCTGTTCAAGTCCAGAAATTAAAGAACGGACCACATAGTGTGCTCACAGCCATAAGTGGCTATGCCTCCTGCAGCCACTTATAATGTTCAGATTAAATTTAAATTGCACAGTGACTTTTAGTAGAGTCTATGCATCTATACTTCTGATCACAAATAATTTACAATATTATACACCAAAGTTTCCATCAGGTGCTCATACAAAATGATTTGCCTTATTTTAAAATTCTGCAAATCTGAATTTTAACAAACAAAAACCTATTGAATCAGTAACTGACAAAATTCGAGATTCAGATACAAGTTGTTATATACACTCTTATAATTTAAAGATAACAGTCCATTCAGCAGAAAAGTTAAAAGGAATTGTCATGATTGGCATACATATGTAGTGTATGTGAAAATTGGGATATATCCTACCTTAAAAAGCACAACTGCATTTACAGTATGTGTATATGTGGCTGGCAATGCAGATGTTGTAAATGTTGCTGCTGCTGATAAAATGATACATCAAATGTATTAAGATTAGAAATGTAACCAGTCAGTCACAACTAAGGTGACACTAGTATAGTAGGAGGCTGTAAAAAGTGATAAAATCTTTGTCCTGCTGAACAAAGGTCAAAGCTCACGGAGCAAATTATGTGGCCAGTAATAGGAATGATTGATTATGGCTGTTCAAATATGTCTGAAACATGAAGGATTAAATAGATGATCCACATCTTTCATATAATGTAATATATAGATGAGTCAGGACAAAGGTCACCGATTTCTTATAACATTATTTAGCAGAGATATAGTGAATCTTGAAACAGATGGTATATACTGTACATTTTTAGAACATTTTCTGTTTTTAGTTTTTGTTTTTTAAACATTTTATGTTTTATCATATATAATACAGTATATATAGTGTTCAATGTATATAACTTAAATGTATAAGATACTTAGGTAAACAACTAAGTGATCATTTCAAAATCAATTACAAAGTTTAAATGTTGACTATTGAATGTTTTAACATAATTTTGGAACTCAGTTACTAATGATAGCTCCTTGATCAGTATATAGTGTCATGAATTTCATTTCAGGAAAATGTGAAATGAAGCAAAGAATTTAGGACAGAATTGTAAATTTAACCTTATTGAGTAGTTTATAATTAGTTATAAATTCATTTAAAAGACACTTTGTAAGTTAATAATTAAGTCAAAATTTCTCCAAAGAATTACAGTAAAAAACATTGAAATCACAGTACAATAATTCACTTTTTCAAAATCTTTTAATCAACTCCAAACCACTTTATTCCTGAAATGAAGTCAAAATGCACGTGTAGTGGACCTAATTTGGACGCGGTGACGTCATCGCCCTCCCTGCATGTAGCAGGGACCTCAGCCGCCTGGGCTGGGGGAGGTCTCCTTTTAGCTCATGCGGCTGGTTCCCTGTTGCATTATGCCGGAGACCTGGGTTGGCGCCCAGGTGTTGCGGGACGAACCGGCGGGGTGGAGCGGCGAGGGCACGAGCCCGTGCAGAACTGCAACAGTCACATTGGTGCCGTGACTCAGACAGGAGTGTCTTTTGCCGAGGCAAAGTCAGCAGGGGAGGGCGTAGCGGAGCTAATTTGGGCACGGTGACGTCATCGCCCTCCCTGCGCGTAGCAGGGACCTCAGCTGCCTGGGCTGGGGAAGGTCTCCTTTAGCTCATTCGGTTGGTTCCCTGTTTTTGTTACGCTGGAGACCCGGATTTGCGCCCAAGTTTTGCGGGACAAACCAGTGGGGTGGAGCAGCGAAGATACAAGCCTCGCAGACCATGACGGTCACACATGACAGGGTTTTGAGCATTACTTTTACAAGATAAGGTGCATAATTCTCTTTATTTGCAGATTTGCAGACAGATTCATATCTGAAATATGTTATTATAGGATTTAATCTATTTATTAAGAGAAAACAAAAATGGAAAAGATAAATCGTGTACATTAGAATTATTGTATGCTTTATTTTCATTCATGTGTATAAAGGCCATATAAAGAAAAGCATTTTTAGCACTATGATGGTCCATATTTGTTTTAAAGCGGTCTTAAGTGGTCCACATTCAATCAAGACATCTCACTCAGAATTTCTGAGGCGACGGTCTTTCTCCCAATTTATTTTCATTTAAAGATTTCTTAGAAGTTTTATTTTCTCAATACAATGGAATAATCACAGCAAGCCTATTATGAAGCTACAAGGTCTATGCACCTGTGTGTTTGAATAGATAGAATAAGTGTGATAGTTAATGAAATTCAAAACATTTTTTGTTAAAAAATATCTTAATTTAATTAGTGGTATGGATAAAAGAAGAGTTGTATTCAAAGTAATTTTTCTGAATTCATTCATTCCTTATTAATATTTTTAATAATATAGAGGAAACATTGTTTTGGTAACCTACTGTATATTGCTGATATACTGTATCTATGGGATGAATTTCAGTAGAAGGTTTTCAAGAACTGTAAGCCTTCTTCTTGAGGATATTTGGGAAACTGCAGAAGAAAGAAGGAAAACTCCTTGGTTGGAATTTTTAAACACTGTCCCAGAAGTATATATTTCGATTAAGAAGTATGATTATGGTCTCAGTATAATGTCAGCTTTAAGTACATTAATAATTCCATTGCATACCCCAAATTGATATTGTGTATTTTGCTATGTATAATTTTGTAATTTTTTCACGTTATTAGGTGCATTGTATTGAAGACCTTTTCCTCCACCCAGAGCTTAATTAATGTGTAATAAGTTCCATATACAAAAGATGAAATAATTGTATTAAATGCCCATTATCTTGCTTATTATTTTAATGGTTTTTAATGAATAATATAATTTTCTTGAATTTAACTAAGTTTTCATACAATGGTTTTGTGGATATGTACTGTATTCTGGTTGAAATGTCGTGTTCATGATCTTTTACTGAAGGCGGATATAGGTTTCATTAGAAACCATTTCCTTAACATGATACAAGGTGGTTCGCAAATCCATTAACACATTTAATCTTTTCTTAAAGTAAAAGCTCTCTATTTCTAATAATGTAGAAGCACTGAAGTAATATTCTTAAGTCCTTATATTTATGAGTCTGTGAGTGTATATGTAGTGGACAGAATCAGTTTCAGTTATATCCCAAGGCTTTAAAAATAGAATCATATGTGTCCATTGTCTAATAAATAATAAATGCTTCTTTAAAGTCTCTGTGTACAAAGGCTGTTTTAAATTCTTGAACAAGAGCCACTGGAAAAACCCAGCATGAGAGCCTTTTACATTTGCCATTTCCTATTAACTGTTATTTAAACGTTGTCAGTCAAAGCCCTGCTTGCATCTGGCATCCATGCCATGTGAAATTTATTTATTGAAAGTTTTGGTCACACATGGAAAGTTAAGCAGATGGTGCATCCACACAGACTCACACACATGCACCTCACCACCCCCACCTCACACATGCAATTTTATGTATTATCTTTATGCTTGCCCATCTCTGGAAGCAAACGCTGTTGTTTTGCCATTTTAAACAGATCTAATCAGTAGTGTGTTAAACAAGAGTGGATCTTTTATGCATTGGATGTTAGGACACGCGAATCACCGCTGTAGATCACTAGAATAAACAACTCGGGCTGATTCAATTACAACGGCCAGGCCTGCTTTTATCTGCTTGTGACATCATTTCAATCAAAATGTAAAATAATCCAATCCAATAGATGCAATAGCTGAGATAGGATACAGACTGCTGCACTTAGTCATTTAATCAAAAAAAGAAGAAATGCTCCTTCTGACAGCCATCTAGAAGTTCCCATTCCAAAACTCTATTACCTTGTATAATAGTATTCAAAAGAATCGAAAGCAGAAGATTGTCTATTACTTTTTTATTAGTCAAAGTTGTTATATAGGATACAGCCTGCTGCACTTTTGTTCATTTAATTAACAAAAGCATAAAATACTTCTCTTAGCAGACATGTAGCTTTCTTCTCAACACCCATTACTATGTAGAATCATATTTTGAAGAATGGAAAAGTCTGGAAAGCTGGTATTACTAGCAGGTTGTTATAAATGTTCTAAATTATGGATTTGATAGAAATAGGATACAGGCCACTGCACTTTTGTCCATTTAATTAACAAAGCAGAAATGTGCTTTGACAGAAATTTGGAATGTTCCAGAGAAGAGAGGAATTTCTTTGAATAATACTGTTTAGGAAAATTGAATGTAGGAGAATGTACAACAATGTTAATAATACAAGTTGGGCTATCTGCTGCAGTGTAATATAATAGAAAGCAATTAATTTAAGACACAGGCTGCTGCACTTTCAGTCGTTTAATTAACGTAGGGTACACTTTGTGAGAGTTCAAATTTAGAGCTTTACACATCCTGTCACCCTCCAGATCATGATTCAATACAGCTATGTGGAGGAAGTATATTTTTTCATCTGGAGATAATAACATTCTGTATATAAAAACATTAAACTTATAAAACTATAATACATATACTGCTCATACATAGATTTTATAAGGCTAATTGGCCTGTTCAAACAACTCTATGCTATTAAATGACACTGTGAAGCAATGAAATTTGGTAAAATGTAAAAAATGGGACCACAGGGAACAAATGGGAAATGTCTGAGAAATTGTGGTTGTATTAAATGGATAGTCAAGCAGGCCATCTGGAATGCAGAGGACCAACACAAAATATAATGCAATGCAGAAGAAAGAAAAAACAGAATCACATGCTCATGTACTGTAGGGATAACAGAACAAATCAGAAAATAACAATAGCCAAGAACAAGATAAAAACTGCCCCTCACGAAACATTTCACTTCACCCACAGACTCTTTACCTGTACAACTGCAGCAAAATGTCTCATACTGAATTCCCTCCTTGTTCTGCTGATGCAAGCTTTGATGGAGGAAAACAAAAGACAACACCCAAAAACACTAACACAGCAGTCAACAGATGACTCAAAACCTGCAAAATGTAAAACAAAGTTAAAAGACTGTATGCTGTAAGGCAAAGGCTGTCAGTTACACAAACAATATCTGAAAAATATCTGAGTTAGGCTTAATTACAATACTCCATTCATTGGTACCCCTTAAGCCAATCTCCTGTCAAGATTGTTCGCCATCAAAGAGTTCATAATTCAAGTTCTTAATTCAATGTTTATGCTCTTCAAAACTCCATTGGCTACTTCCATCTTTTTCCAATTCCGGCATTGTTGCAGTTCTGCTTCCACAATATTTTTTGAGCGGAAGCTTTGCTTTTCTAATACATCTTCATAAAGATATTTGACTAATTTAGTCAAATGTGCCTTCTGCGTATTTAAACCTAATATATCATTATTGATTTGCTCTTTTATTTGGTATTCATAAGTGACTGGAATTCTACTAAAAAACATTCCACCGCAGTTACTTCCATGAACAAAAAGGTGTACATCTGGTGATACTGCTTCTAGAATACAGTACATGAGAATAAGTTCATATTTACTTAATCCATAGCAGACACAAGCTATCATTGAAGTTATTCTCCGGGTTTGGATTTTTAGGGCTCTTTCAAAATGTCTTTTAATATACTAATGCCAAGTAATAGAAAGATTTTGTGCAAGGTTAGATTTAACAGATATAAAGCTATCTGTTTACAAGCCTTATCCTTTTGCCATAAAAATGTTTCCAACTTAGTTTAGAAACATCTTTGTTTAACCACACATCCTTGGTCTTATTTTAAAGCCAAATCAGATAACGTTGATGGAAGTTTATTTTAACAAAATTGATCCATGAAATTTGCATCACCATCACTCTTTGATTTTTATCTATCAATTGCAACTAAGTACAGTACATGAGAATTTTCACAATTAGCCTTTTTATCAACTTTAACATTCACAGTGCTTAGGTCTGTTACTTCTGTTAGTTATTGTATATAATGTACAACAGTATATTATGTTAAGCTTTGATGTATGTACTGTGCAAGCTATACAATCTGGATTTTGGACAATTTAGGAAATGTGCTTATTTTGACCTGCTGATTTTAAGAATTATTCTTTTATAAACCAGTGATCTACTACCCAAGACCAGTTCCTAGAAATTTGTCTTATAGGCAACAATTTAATAATTTTCAAAGACCTGTATTTAACAACAGTACTGTACGTCCAGGACAACAGGTGATTTAGGGTGATCTTTAAGACTAATTGGATAGAAGTTCTCCAGGACCAGGGTTGGGACCCCTGCTACTTTACAGTATATACTGTACATGTGCAGTAAACTGTAATCGAACCTTGATCCATACAGGTAAGTGAAATACTTTGCTTTTGTGCTTAAGTTTTTGCTTATGGAATCCCATTTACAATTTTCCAAGTGTCAAACAGTCCATCCCCTCAAGGACCTGTTATATAGGCCATAAAAGCAGTTATTCTGTTGATATACTGTAGGCTCTCTACACACAGCCTAACATGGTACAAAGCTATCACTCATATCTACTTCACTGCATCTCAGACATCAGGTGAAAAATACAGTAGGGTTCTGAATATAACCTTATCAACCATTGTGCCTGTACAGATTGGTCACCATCACAAATTTTGAGATTTTTGGATGAGAAGCCCTGTTTGTTAATCTATTGCAGATCTACTATGTTCTGATACAAATAAATAAAACAATAAAAAACTACACTGGGAATGGAAGAGCTTTAAACAGCTATTTTTTAAAATTTCTATATATATATAAAGATAAGGTCACAAACATCACTAGAGGGATTATGATCTGGTATTGAAGTAGATTTAGATCACTTTACACAATCTCTCCCTTGCATCATTGCTAAAACTGGTTTAAAGTATACATTTCATTAGCAGTCATGAAAAAATTAAAACTGTATATACAGAATGATATATAGAAAGAAAAGCATTCTGCATTAACAATATGAGTTTAATGGGGTTATCTTTTGCACCATCACTCCATAATACAGTGTACATGTTTATGAGCCTTTGTTGACATCAATACAAGGCTTCTTGATGCAGAGAAGAAGAGAATTGTTTCAAGTATTGATCGGTGCTTAAGGCAAACTGCTCATCTAATGAAATTCAGATCTTGATATTCTGAATCCAAATACTTCTCTCCTTGCTCCTCAATGGCAACAGGCCCTTTTTGTTTTGCACTAAGTGCAAATGCAGTGAATTTAACTCGAGGGGATACAAATGTACAATATATGGTGTGCTTCCATGATGTGCGAAGCAGAAAGTAATTCTTTTAATTATTTCGTAGCCAAATGCAACATTTTGTAACAAAACCTTCACGTCTGTTATGTAAAAAATTACAGTAGCAGATAAATTGTGTAACACTATAAAAACTGCATGTTTGCATATACACCTTGTGACAGAATATGTATTATAAAGGGAATTTACTTTGGGCCAAGAATATGGCAAAGTCTCTACCCCCTGTAGCTTTACCTCATTTTGTGTTGAAGAAAAGCCAATCAGAGTTAATTAGAATTGTCCTGAGTTAATTAAGCACAGCTGTTGTCAATGGAAGTCCTGCGCTCAGGATATATAAGGGTGTGGCAGCATGGAATGTCTGTTGTAAGAATAGGTACTGCACTTGTGATAGAGGTCAGGGTTGTTTTGGGGGGGCAAAAAAGGAAACAAGCAATTTTTACTTTTGGAAGACTTTTTTTTTTTGGGAGACCCAGGATAGTGTTTTTCCTTTCAAGTTCGTGGGAAAGGGAAGAAAAAATTCTCCAAACAAAGGAGTTTTTTCTTCATTACAAGAAAGAAGGATTTCCATTTTGTACCAAATGCTAAAGGACAAGCCAGGAAAGACCTGGCTGTTGTGACCAAAAAAGCCCCCAAGGTGTCATAGCTGATTCGTAAATCCAAACTTATTAGGTCATTGAAATGTAGCTGTAGTTAAGGTGGAATGAATCAGTGGTCTGTGGGTCATAGGGTGAACCCTTGTGCAGGCAGGAAGCTGGCTGGGGAGGGAAACTCGAAGTGTGGTTAAAGCACTAAAGGTGCAGCATGATGAAAGCAACAAACAGAAATGAGGGGTACAGGCAGGTAATAGAAATGGGCAAACAGCTCACAGTCAAGGTCAGGGGCATAGCCAAGTTTTTAAATGTTTAATAACAAAGTAAAAGGGAGAATCCAAGAGTCATGGTCGACGCAAAAGCACAGATGGAATCCAAAGGTGTAGTTTTAAATAGTTTTGTAATGGAGGAAGTAACAAGCACAGAGGGAATCGGGGAACAAGGTCAAGGTTATGCAGGTTAGGAATCTAAACGAAAAGGAATCTAGGGACTTGAAAGGCTCCGAGTTCAAACTCTATGACAGAGCCTTAATCTCTGTGCAGATTTACAGTGCCTGATGCACCTGAGAAAGGGTATACAGTAGGTGCCCAGGTGAATCAAGCTTCCTCTCTGATTGCCTGTCCATGGCAATGGTGATGATGGCTGCCATGTCAATGCTAGATTGTGTTCTGCAATGTTCCAGCAGGAGTGAGCATGACAGTCATTCATTAATATGAGTAGAACACAGGAAACATCTATGTTAAAATATATAACCAAGCAACTGCTGAATACTATTAAATACCCTTCATTTGTCATTTTCTTTAGTATTATCCTGTTATTTAGATCAAGTTTTGAAGCTGGCTGTTCCAGTACTAGGAAAATGTTTTGTATGATGCTATTTAATTTCTGTTATGATTAATAAAGAAATTACTATGAATATCAAAAAGAAACAAAAACAACTCTTCTTCCTAACATATTTCTCAGAAACTGAGCTGTTTAAAAACAATACAAACATCACATGAGATTTAATTCTGTATAATCATGGAGATATTAAATGCAACTTTATCCCATTTAATGTTTAGACACAGCTTTAAACCATTTAAACCCTTTTGACTGTTGTAACTAATAGATTGTGTTTTCTTCCATCCAAGATATTCTTAATGACCCTAGGTACCAATAAGAGCAAGGAAGCATTACAATTACTTATGGTTCCTATTATCATGGTTAGCTGAAAGACATGATCTATAGATTAGAATTGGACTCATTGTTCTGTTAAACGTGTTCTGAGTTTATCATGGTAAATTGAGGTTAGGGTTAATTTTAAAGTTATACAAACTTAAATTATATCAGGTTTAAGCTTAAAATTAAATTTAGACTTACATTGAGAATGGAGTTTTTTTTCAAATTAAAACATACAATAGGAATATCTTAAAAAATAAAATTTTCTTCAGTGTATGTGGCATATTTTAAATAAAAAAGGCTAGGGGTTAATGTTAAGTTTAAAATGGCCCAGGAATTGGTCTTTCTTTAGACTTCAAAATCTTTATTAACATCAACACAGACAACATAAGAGAAAAGATAGTAACATTGACAATACACAAAGAAACTAAGGTAAAAGGTTCAGTAGTTTCAGCACATTTTGAGAGGAGAACATAATTAATACAGACAAAATAGAGACATTACTTGACCTTCATGCTTATGCTTCAATAAAAGCACTGACATAAAACCAAGAATAGTACATTAAATAATTATATTTCCTGCTTACGCAGCAGAAAGAACATAATTCACCTCATCCCCCCCAAAAAACAGCTTTTTAGTCATTTTGTATTTGTTTTTTATTTAACCAGATAAATTAGTTGTGAAAAAGCATGGCCAAGTGGATTTACATCTGTTTGTTGAGGTCTGAATTATCAACCCCCTTTGAAAAGTTGAACTCTTCCAGTCTGCTGGGATGTCAGCTGTTCTAAAAGTAAGAATAAGGCAGATATTAAATGAGCACAACATTTTGGAGAAAAAAAAACAGTTCAATACTATCATGGGTAGCAGATTTATTGCTATTAAGCAAGCACCTCAGATTCACTAATGGGCTGTTTTACGCAAATGAAAGGACTCTGAACTTGGACCATTCACTTTCTAACCACTTTTTCCAATTCAGGGTAACAGGGGAACTGGAGACTATCCTAGCATGCAGTGGGTGCAAGGTGTAATACACCCTATAAAGGAAGCCAGTCTATTGCACAGAAGGCAGACACAAACACAAATACACACACTTGGACCAGGGCCAATTTTCCATGAAGCTAATTAACCTACCAGTATTTTTTTGTACCTGGTAGGAAACCAGAGCACCCAGTGGAAGCCCACAAAAACAATGGGGTATATACAAACTATACACAAATCTCAGGGCTCCATCTCTGCCAGTTATAAGTTATTGAAACTGGTGGATAAGATGGTAAATATTTGCTCTCCATAAATTTAACCTAACAGTATTTCAGAATGCCTTAGGATGGTTTAAAATATTAGAGAATTAAGGGCTGTAATCTCTTACTTCAACTTCCAATGAGTTGTGTGCATTTTATTTATAATTTGTGATTTGGTCCCATTTATTAAATCCAAATAGTTTAGAAATTCTTATTCATTCAATTTTTTTAAACTTATTTTAAGACAAAATCAGACGGGAGAATTCTAAAATGCTAAAAAAAAACAATGATCACTCCTTACTTAATACAGTTGTATTGTCAGGAGAATGAGTGAATGGAACTGACTGACTTTAGTGAAGGGTTTGGTGACTTCAGTTTTAGTAACTGTTGGTTCTTACATACAGTAAGTTAAAATAATAAATTGAAAGGAGGCTTTAATTTGTTTTTTCTAGGTCTCTCAATACAGTAATCTTGATAGTTATGATCTACTCCTTCAGATGGTGGTCTTATGTTTAAAGAGCTTGGTTTTGATGTGAGGAAATTACAGAGAGTTGATTTAAATAAAACAAAAGAGCATTTTAAATAACCTTTGATGTAAATAGTAACTTTGCCTCCTTTTAAAACTATATCCTTATGGAAAAGACTGTAGGCATTGAGGTACACTTCAATATCAAAAACAGACTTTTAAATCAAGTCTCAACAATAACTGGCACATCTGGAGGAGAGATATAAATGTCTTTAATCATACAAAAGTATTTTAATATTTTTGTTTATTTTGACATAAATCAAAAACACTGATTTTTACTTAAAAAGGAAAATGCTTGGTTCCAAATCAGCTTATATTCAATACTGTTTACCAAATGCAAAATGAACAGTGCTACACAATAATATTACAGGATCCATTTCTTTTTCCTGAATCTATTGTCTGTCTAATACACTCTTCATGCACTGTGAAGTTATACTGCTTACATGGCAAATATCTGTAACTTTCAAAAGATTTCTAGAACTTCTGCAGATGCTATCATTTAAAACAGAAGAGACTACACTATGTTGTTTTAGTCCGTTGCTGCATTATTTATTTGTTTCAAATGCATTTTGAATGAATCAGAATGTGATAAGCAATGATATTTACTATTAGATCATCAAGCACTTTACTCTAAGTTATATGGTGCCACTGCTTCATAGCTCATAGATTCAAGTTTAATTTTGGACTGCAGCAACTTCTGTTGGGAGTTCTCTTGTATTTGTATGGGTTTTCTGCAGGTGCTCAAGTTTCCTTTCATAATCCAAAGACATGATGTCTAGTTTAACTAGTGCCTCTAAACTGGCTTTCTGTGTGTCTGCATGTGTGTCTCCAAGATGTAACCCCGGCTTGTACTCTGTGTCTTCCTTGTTAGGATCCAACTTAGTAAAAGCATCTTTAAGATGAAGCAGCAACAGCATGGATACAATTGGAAGACTGAGAAGGTGATAGTGTTAGTACAATACATGCTTAACATTTTCCATATAATACTGTATTTTCTTATTAACAAAAGTTTTATTTTTTCACATTTTTGAAAGAATATCTTGATTAACCCCAACACAAGTTTAAGGAATTAGAAAAAGCTGAATAACTAAAGTTTTATTTTTTCACACTTTTGAAAGAATATCTTGATTAACCCCAACACAAGTTTAAGGAATTATTAAGTAGCCACATAATAAATGAAATATGAATAAATGTGAAATATTTATCATCGTTAGATTTTTGCACATATTAAGGTAAATCTCAGGTATTTGACAGAAAAACGACACAAATCATCTGTGTTAAAAATAATGTACGTTATTTCACTTTCTTCTGTTATGCGAATTTTACTTCTTTTTGGTTTTGTTCTCTTTCCACAGACAAAGTAAAGGTTATTCTCATAAGGTGATTTAAGTACTTCCAAAGGAAGGAAGGGACATTTTTTCCCCCAAACAAGCTTGGGAGTTTTTATAATTCATCACCAGGTCTGACAGATGAGTTCTGCTGGAGAATATTAGAAAATGTCTCAAATCTCATATATATGCTAATGGTATGCTGAGACTGGTTGGAAGTATGGTGGAGTTTTTAATCTGTCCTGACCAGTGTGGAAAGTGGAGGAGACAAGCCATTGCACTCAACAATTTATGATCAAACAACTGAATTGTAAAAAAAGGCACAGGAAGAGAGAGTAATTTTCTGATTTAACAGTGTTGTTACTACAAATAACAGAATCTTGATTTTGACTACACCAGACATTAAATTAGTTTCCTATTGCCATTTTTATTTATTTATTTCATTTTGATTTATTGCATATAGCACTCTGCATAGATGTGAATGACAGATAAGGAGCTCTGAAGGGAGCATCATTGTAATACGCTTTTTATTTAATAAACACATGTACATAATTATTATATCTTTGTACCAAGAAAATGCTAATCTATTTATATTGTGTTCTATTTTTAAAAGTCAGAAATAATTTTATTTAACAGCTTGGCAGATCTATGCATTTTTCTATTTAAGTTATGCTAAAATGGTACATATGCTTTAATCCTTATTTTGACAGTTTTACAATTACTAACAGACAATAACATTTAGATCACATTATGTAGTGTGATTCCCTTTATTTAGAATTATACTAAATTAAAATATTTCTTAAATTGGTAAGACCCCCCCCCCTCCCCAGTACATACTGTATTAATAGTATTTGAAACAATGAGAAAATTAAATATGTACATTTGACTTATACATAAAATGTTACTTTCAATTTTTATCAAATAATGCAGTTTTCATGACTGAAACAATTATACCTTAAAACATGTGTCCTCATAAACCACTGTAGAATATCATTATTTGACTTTGACCTGTAATTGTTTTATTTTTTATATTTCTTAAGCAAACAAATACATCATAATGTGTGTAGGTAGCAGAATTGCTACAAACTACAGTTGTACAAGGACAGAAACTAGATCAGGGAAGGCCAGTCCAACGGTAATGAACAATGAACCAAAAACATTGTTTTGCTTCTGTTATAGTGCTTTCTCTTTAACATGTAAAAATAGTTCACTATTATCTGAAATGTTAACAGTTCAGATATTATCAGTCCAATGTACTAAAGCAAATGTAAATTTCGTGTGAAAGTAGTACTAAAATAATTCAAGTGCAACCCCTGAAACCACAAATGCAATGCATGGGCTATCATTCACTTATGCTGACACCTAACCTTAACTTACTGTATACAAGTTAAATAAGTTAGCCCACTAATTTTTCTCTTTAGTTGATATCTATAACATATGCTATTCACATAAACGTGTATCACACATAATGTATGAAGTAATAGTTTTATTTTAAAACAAGACAGTGAAATTATTATTGAATGCTGTTAGGGTGACCTAGAATGATTCTACCAATTTGTTGACGATTTTACTGAGGAAAGGGGTAAAACCTATTGACTGGAAGATTTCTAGTGTAGGCATGTGTCAATAACAAAAAGCCAACACAAGGCAATAAAATGTAAAACAAAAAAATTGCTAGAGATCTTTGACATACTGTAACATATAAATAAAGTATGTCCAGTGACTGAATGACAATTAAAACCAGGAAGATGAAGCTGCTATACAGAGGAAGTAGACTAGAGCCCTTTGTTATGTGTCTGCATCAGAGGAAGAAGGGATCAAGGAAGTGACCAACTAAAGAAACTTGGAATGGTATTCGTTTTTTGTCTAAAAGAGTTTTGGACAGAGATTTTGGTCTGAGAGAGAAAATTGATTGTGAAGCCAGTAAGCAGCTTAGTGGTCTGACTGTATTTACAGAGCAGCACAAGAAAAAGTGGTTTGAGCTCTGAAAAACGTATAGGCTTTTTTATATTTTTTGGAGTTTGTTTTTGTGTTATTTTCCAAGCACTGTATAAAGAGCACATTACTGACTGTTTTTTGTGGTTCTGTTTTCTGAGAGTTGCTCTAAGCCAGGACTTGCTGCCATGTCGCACTACCCCTTGAAGTCCCACAGCATATACTGTAGAGTTAAAAGAACAGAATTTAAACAAAGGAATGTTATGTTATGTTATGTTATGTTATGTTGAATTCTACCATGCCTTATAGGACTTAATTTTGAACACAGGGTAAAATTATGGAATTGGATTGGGTTTTTAAATCAATTCCAAGTGACTGTTGTCCCTTCATTGTCTGATATGTTTGAACACAAGTAAAATCGATATACTGCTTCCAATGAAAAAGCAAGTTTTTGTCCTTTTAAACAGAATCATGGTGAATATGATCCTAGACTACTCCCAAATTAACTCCTGGACTGGAGTGCTTCCTTTAAAATAGATCAGTCTTGATTCTTTTAGTGTTTAGCACTGTGTTTTCATCAAACTAATGAAAGTAATCTACTTCTGGTTAGCCATTAGTTTTAAAATTTTATTGCAGTGATCCTGACCTTTAGTTACATTTTGAGAAGACGTACTTCAATTAACAATTTAACTTCATTATTTTGTTTTTACTTCTGAGCAACATCATGTAGAAATGTTTAACGTAAACTCAATTTACTGATTTACTTCATTTGAGAAGAATTGGGAGTAAAAAACGGTGTTGTTTAATCTCACACCTATACTCTCCCCACAATTCTGCATGCATTTTTTTTTTAGCAGTTTGCATTTTGGTCTCATCAGAGACAGACTTTTCTCACACTCTGCATTTCAAAATCCTAACCTTTATCACTTTTTTTCCACCTCTAAGCCAGGACTTGAATCATGTTTTAATTTATTTGTGAACAAGAAGTTCTTTAACCTTAATTTTTTCATGAAAACCAACAATCATGCTCCAATATGTACAGTATAGATACAGTAGTCATTGGCTGCTGACAAATTTACGTGATTTGTTTTCTATGAACCCTTCCTCAAACCCAGCTGCACCTGTGCAGTGTCCTCCCTGGCTCATTCTTCATATGTGAGGGGAGTTGTGATGGCCAGAACTGTCATTTCCTTAGCCAGGTGAATTAATACTGAAGTATTAGGTATGGCTTCCCTCTATAATCATTTCATGGGAATTAGGATTTGACTGAATTATGATCACTGACATTTTTTTAGAGTATGATTTCTTAACATTTCATAATTGACTAGTTCTTGTTATTTTTATTTACATAATTATAAATATGAAAAAAAATCCACTATTGTTCACTTAACTGTGTTTCAGCATGGTTGACTATTGTAATAATTGGCTATCTAGTGATAGTAAACAATTAAAATTATGGCATGTGAAAAACATAATACAAATCCTCATGAAATAAATACAATTGATTAAAACCAGCAAATACCAGTCTAAGGCGTGCTGTAAAATACACGGATCAAGATTCCCCCCAGGGAATATTTTAAATCTTTCTACCTTCTCTAGATGTGTCATAATTATTTTTTTTGTGAACTATAAAAAAGGGAAAACAGCCATACAAGAACAATATTCTATATAGCACTAAAGAGTAATAGAATGCTTTTCTTATCCATGGAGATATCTCAAACATTTGGGTGAGTGTTGATGGATAATTAAGTGAATTACTACTCAAAATATCTGTAAACATCAATGTTGAATGTGTTTGAGTGGCCATATTTTGGTATATTTTCCAATATCATATTATTTCTTATCTGAAATTCAAACAATCCACTATCCTTTGTGTTATATACGAGGTGTGGCTGTCACTTTTTTCAACGTGCGTTGGTCTATGCAAAATGGTACAATAAAAAATGATAACATAATCACTCAATGTAGATGATTCTCTGCTCTATTGGAGCTTGTGATGAACTATTAATAGCGGGATAGCAGGTGGTTTGCTTATCATAAATTACTCATGTCAAAGATAAAGCTATTGTTTAGTATGTTAGGTTTGTTCAAGGAATTGAAAGCTTACCTGTAAGTTCTGAATGCTGAAAGCTTTTTCTTTAGGTATGGTATAAACTCAACAGTGGATTTGTGTTTTCAGTATGTCTTTACATGAGCACATAAAACTATTTTTTTAATCTTGAATTACAATGATAGTTTTCTTAAAATCATTTAATATAAATATGTATCAGTGTATGATATATGCTTGGATTAAGATTATTTTTCATAACTCAGTGTTCAGTCTTGTTTACAGAGCTTTTATTAATTGGTAATTTACATGAAATGGAACAAGTAATAGGTTTATTCCATGCTGAAAAAAAGAAGAAAGAGAACACAACGTTTCGGCCGTGGAGCCTTCTTCAGGTGTGAGAAGAAGTTCTCACACCTGAAGAAGGCTCCATGGCCGAAACGTTGTGTTCTCTTTCTTCTTTTTTTCAGCATGGAATAAACCTATTACTTGTTCCTTTGCAGCCTACGCATGCTGACGCAGCTACCCACCTGAACATTTACATGAAATGCCTTTCCAATTTCTTCTCCCTTTAACTACTTCTGTAGTTTAGTCAAAATCCAATTAATGTGATGTGTTTATGAAGTTTATTAGGATACTGTACTGAAACTGTATTTGGCATAATTCATCTGGCTGAAGAAATGACAAGATGACTGTAAAGACAAGGCTGGCAGGACCTCACTTGATTTCTGAGGATTGTGCTGCATTGCCGCTTCAAGAGTGAAGATGGGGTGAAAAAACTAAAGATGCAAGTAAAGATGTGCAAAGAACTACTTTGGAGGTGGGATATTTACTGTATATTTAGGACAGTAGTCAAGTATGACCTTTAAAATTTCTGTTTAAAATCCCCTTCAGTAGTAAAGGTTTTGGTGTTCATTTGTTTTTTTAAAGATAAAATTTAGCTGTTTAGTACATTAAATACTGTGAAAAGGCTTACTTTTATGAAGAACATCAGCATTTTAGAAATATATATGAAAAGCATGGACATTCAAGGGTTAATTTCTCCGGCAGGGATTCATAAGCTGAAAAATCTGTTATAGCCCTGCAGGGTGGCTATAAATGCCTAGTTTAAAGTTTCATGTATTTCTCCTATAAACCTGTTTAGGTACAACCAACAACTAGATAAACACCTTCTTAGAGACATTATAAGAAAATCAAATTGAATATTGTTGCATTTTTTGCCTTTCCTTGGAGGGAGTAGAGATTAAGGAAATATTTGTGTGTTATGATATGGATGCCTAGAAACTTGGCAGGCTTTCACTGGATTAAGTGAGGTTATTATCGACAAGGGCTGTTTCCAGGTTTTTAAAACGTTCATTGCTTTCTTTTGCTACTGTGTGCTCCTCTGACCTCCTATTTTACCGCATTTTTAATGGGAAAATAAATTTGACTAAGCACATTTATTGTTTCTGTTACTTTTATTTAAGCATTTTACCTTTTTTTGGGATATATTATCATTTCAGCATCTTTACTATGTATATATCATTATTTTCACTTCTGTTGCAAATATGTCTTTCTCTTCACTTTTCTTCCAGCTCAGACTGTGTGTAACTGACACGCTGACAGGAAATTATTACACGTCATTACACTTCTTAAATCACAATTTACCCAGCCTTTGCAAATTATTCTCTAGTGAGCACAAGGGGTAATGGAAACTGTCTTTTCCACTTACATCCACCACTCTCATCTTCTGTCAGCCTAACCAATTGTCTGTCTCGGCCAGCGCTGAAGAGCTGATGGCTCTTTCATATAAAGACCTTCAAATTATATCATCATATCATCAAGTAGGTCATCTTTGTTTATCTGCAAATTGGACATTTGGAGGTAACTGAAGGGCTTATATTAAACTTTTCTTTTTTCTTTTTGATACGATATATGTATTTACATTGCAGACACTGCAAGAATTTGTAACAAGTACACATAAAAAGAAAGTACAGTTGCGAAAGAAGTATACAGTAATATGTGATATACACAAGGTCGGGTGAATTTGAATGACCAATCAACCTAATTGTCAATCCAAAACCTCAAAACTTCAGTCACTCGTTATCATAAAAGTAATCTAAAAATAAAAAGCTAGCTGATTATGTAAATGATCTAATGATATTGGCAATTATGGAAAACATGCAAGCTGAAGGAAGTAATGCACTATTCATTCTTAATAAATCAAACAATGAAAATAACAATGAGTTTAGAGAGTATAAATATATTTAATTTTAACAGAGTTGTTGGTCTATGCTAATGTACAGTATCTGTGAAATAAAAATGCATATGTGGCTCACCTAACTTCAAAAACAAATTTATTGTTCTATGTTCCATAACCGCAGATCCATTGATTTTGTTATGATTTTTTATATATATATACAGTACATTCAATGTGGAATTACACTACCAATTCTGTCTTTTCAGTTTAGCTCAGTGCTGACTGAAGGAGAGATGCCTCTCTAATGACATCACCACAAGCCTTCAGGTGCCCTCAGGGAGATTGCAGGGTTTGCTGCTTTGCTGATATCAGAGAGAGTCACGACTAATCCCAACACTACAACCCTATCCTACATGGTGGAGTTGAGCTATTCTTGTGCCGCAGCTTGGGAAATTTTGAACACTGTTGGCAAGTGACATGACCAGGTCTCAGTTGTGCATCATCTGTATTTAACCTGTGTTAGGAGCAGCTTTAGTTGAGCTATTAGAGAAGTATCAGATTAATCTATAACAATACAGTGTAATCAAACAAAATTTGTGTTAATCTGTCAATCATTTTTCTGCCAGAAATCCAGCCAGCCAGCTACCAGAGAGCAGCTACATCCTCTCATTCAGACCATCTCCTTTTACTATATCTTTCTTGTCTTGAAGGCATGTTAACTCCCCTTCCTGCAGCAAGGTTATACTCAAGATGTCTCAAAGATATACTATGAAATTATACTTATACTTGATGAAATAATATACTTTACCATAAAATAAGATACTGTGTACTTTACCTTCATGCAAAAATGTAACATTACCTTCATGTAATGTTCTGTATTTGCACAATAATAATTCTAACTACAATTGGAAAATGCATGTCAGTAACCAAGTATATCTTGTATACATAGTATATCTTTGAGAAACTCAAGATTTCTCAAAGATATTCTATGAAATTATACTTATACTTGATGAAATAAGATACTTTACCGTAAAATAAGATACTGTGTACTTTTCCTTCATGCAAAAATGTAACATTACCTTCATGTAATGTTCTGTATATACACGATAATAATTCTGACTACAAATGGAAAATGCATGTCTGTAACCAAGATTATCAAGATATTGAACTAATATTGGAAAAGAAAAAAATTACTACAGCAAACATGGGATTAGTGAAATATTATACATCAGTACATCAGTGCATCTAAGTATTATAAAAAGAATGGAAAATAATAATATATTTAATTTGAATAATAGATCCAAAGGATAACCAGGATATACTATTCCAATCTTCATTGTAAATGAGAACACTGTGACAGAAGATGATGCTTGAGTGGTAATTACATAAAGTAACAAGCTTCTCAAGCAATGTCTTTCATAGTCCTGTTGCTATATCCTTCACCTATGCAGACTCTTTTAATTGTGGGATTATTTGTGCTGTCACGTATTGGTGCTGCAGCTTATTTACAAGCAATAGTTTGTTTTTAAAGAGAGAAAATGGTACTTCTCCTGAAATAAAACTGACTTAAAGCATCAAGAAAAGACTCCCACTTGTGCCTTTCAGGCAACATCAATGTGCCATATCCCAGGTTGCTTCTAAACAGACAGCCCATAGCCTGGAGCTTTGCTCCTGAAATAGAGCTGCCACTTACATTGCAGTAACTATATCTTAAAGACATTTGTCTTGGTTTTGTCTGAAATAATTTGGGCAACTAAGTTATACGATGAATGGGTCTAGGTAGCACAAAGGGGCTCGGTGGAAGTGGCCAGGGATTTGATGGCTCTTTTCTATATCTTTTTTTCTCTCTTCCACACATTGTTTAACATTCAGTCATTCTGCCTGCCTGCTCCATTATGCCTCACTGGGAGAATGATGATGAATTGTCTGACTAGAGGAAGAAAAATATATCAAGTCTGGGTCTGGGAATTGGTTAAGTACTTCTGTGGAGCTCTGACCTCATAATCGCTCTCAGCAAGTTGGCCTCCTTGATTTATAAACTGGGGTGGTGATTAATGCTCTTTTAAGTGGACAAGGCAGGCCAAAGACGTGTAGATCAGACCACTCAAACATGACCACCACTTGTAGGGGGAAGAATAACAGCCGCCACATTTGGGTAATTGTGGCAGCTTCTGAGAAGCTCACAGTCAACTCTTGAAGCTATAAATCACTGCTATTGCCCTCTCTTTGACACCAATTTTGCCTGGCCTAAGCTCCTTAGGTCACTGTCTAGCAGCAGGATTTCAAGGCATTTTGTTCATGTAGCAGTTTAGACCATCTCTCTCTGGGTTTCAACTCAGGGAGCATGTGCACGTTTGCTGTGTGTACCCCCTATGTCAAACAAAAATGATGTCTATTACAATTACATTTCATTATGATGAAATACAATATTTCACATAGTATCACTTCAAGTATAATGGTTCCATTAAAAAAAGATTTTATTATTCACTTTCTACGTGAATGTCTATTGCGTCCAGTCTTTTTTTATGGATAAACAATAATATTTTGAGGAATCCTACATTACAATTGTTACAGAATAAAGCTGTTTTGTTACCTGACTGTTTTTTTTATTATACCAACATGGAAATGTCCACATTCACATACATATTTACAACATTGCACAAGTTATACTTTGCACGTTTAGAAAAAAAAATAAAATCCATAGCTGTTATTGCTTCTTTCTTTATCAACTTAAAGAATATCCGCTTTAAGATGAAACATGCTTCCTCTAAGAGTGCCCGGAGAGATGAGCAAGGAAAGCTGCAACCAATTAATCACAGATCCAATCTATCTCACAGTGAAGATGAACTAAAGAAAATCTAAACAAAATAAGATCTTAATCATAATAAACTGAAGTGGGTAAACAAATTCCACTAAAAGTGGAATTCAGGCTTTATACCTGGTAACGTTTTAAATATTGCAAACACAAAATCTTAGATCCTAACCAAGTTAGACTGGTAAAAGGTTCTCAGATGAATTGGGCATAATAGTCTACGTAGATCTTTTATTCAAGTCAACATTTCTGTAACATACTGTATGTTGCAGTTTTCATGTATACTGTATATTTATTTTATGAATAAATTATGTGCAGCTCTTTTTAAATTTGTTAAAGGGTACATTACTTCAAATGAATAACATTAAAAGATAATTAAAATCAAAAGATAATCATCTACAGAGAATGATACGTAAATTCAAGTTACTAAAGTTCACGTTACTAAATGAAAGAGTGAAAGTGTACTTAAATTGCAACTAAAGTACAAAACAAAACAAGTTTTGTAAAAGCATTGATTCATGTTTAGACATGTTTATTCTAGATACTAAACTAAATTCATATTTATGACATCCATATAAGAAAAATAATCATCAAATATTCTGTAATTTTATCAAGTATCCACTTTTAAGTTGTCTAAATTAAACTTATACTGTATATAAAAATATTTTATTGTTTTATTTTATGTTTAGTTTATTATATTTATGTACTGTATGTGTTTTGATCTGAAAATGAATAATACCATAAAAGAAAATTACTTATATTTTATAAGTAGGAGGCACAGAATTGATTATGGTTTTAAGATGAAGAATGCATACATGTACAATTTGACAAATCAGCTGTGCTCCATGACAGTAATTTACAGCATGTTCACATGAGATGAAGGCAATAACAGTACACACATGAATATATGCAAAACTCCTGCAAAAGAGAGACTTTCCTTTGCAAGTTATTTCACCTGCGGGACGGCAGCAATCTCTGTGTGTGGGAGTCAAGTGAAGATTTCACACTGCAGTGGAAATGGCAGTGTCAATTAAATATCACTTTCAATTTCCTTGTTTTATGATCCCATGGCTACTAAGCACCAATAATTCCAGCCCTCCTACCTTGTCGTGAAGAAGATTGATTACACTTGTCTTCCCCTATATAGAGACATTTACATGAAAATAAGAAAACAACCTTTTGTTTGCATGGAAGTGAATCAAGGAAAGCAATCCTAAATTTGATTTGCACAATAACACAGAGATAAAATCTGTGTTACCGAAGTGAGCACAACTGCCTGAGCTTTAGTCCCTCCATATACAGTAACTTGGATAAAAAATCAAAAAACAATGTTAATACCAAGCAAGCAAAAGGAATGTGTTCTCTGGAAAATATTAATGAAATGGCCTTGTATATGAATCATCCTTATAAAGGTTTTTAGTGGAGGAATATGTCAGTCTGTAAAGTAAAGAAACATCCTTTTAATTACTACATTCACAAAGCTTTTGGAATGTTAGTACAGTATGTAGCATGGATCTTACATTAAAATGAGTAAAAACAAGTGAGCAGTTATTCAATTAAATCCACAATTTATGAAGTTTTTGTACATTGCATGTTTGCCTGATGTGTTATAGATTTCACTGTGAATTCCAAAATAATCAATTTTTTTAGCTAAATTGTACACAATTGATAATTACTTCAACACATTGTATAGGAGCAAATTATATATTCATGCTGACACCTTTCCATAAATTATGTTTTCAAGCTTATTTTCAATTTTAGAAACAGTTGAATTTAGGATTTCTAAAAATAATGACAATGAGCTGTGTACCCTAAAATGTCCAATTCTAGCTTCTTATACAACTAGACATAAATAAGGTGCTTAGAGATATTAGAAAATATATAACCATTATAAGAAAACATTCAGTAACAACAAGGACAACAACAGTAATACAAATTGTCATTGTAAATTATATAGCTCTTAACATTCCATAAGATCTCAACATTTAGGTACTTCACCAACCACTTAATTACTGCACCCACCCTGATGATGTACAGCAACCATTCTGCATTTACTGCCCCCTACACAGCAGTTGAGAAGATAAAAAAAATGAGAAACTGCTTTTTTCTTGGTTTAAAACTCCTACAGCTTTAAAAAGTGCCATGGGATCACCATACTGGGGCATTAGTTTGGAAGATTCACTCTGCTAGGAAGAGTGCTGATTCCTGATCTATCAACACCAATTTGAACAATCTAATAACATTCCATGGAACAGACAAACAAAATAGATCACATTCTAACTACATTCCTAATGAAGTATGGACATGTGCTTTTGAATATAATGCTGTACAAATGACTTGACAGTTGGGAGGATACCCTTGTAGAAAACAGCAATGACATGATTCTTATTGATATTTAGGTCAATACTTCCCTAGTTAACACTTTCCATCATGCTAGCCATGGGCTTTCTCTTCTGATAGGAGGTTGTAGACCAGCAGACCAGCCTCTTTATGAACTTCTTAATATTTTGAAAAACTTTGCGACCACTGAGCTGAATACAAATTATTTACATTGAGGAAGTAAAGGTTTATTCCATGCTGAAAGGAAAAGGAAAGACACACAAGATTTTGGCTGTGATATCCTTCAGGCTCCTGTTTAAATTTGTGATTAGACACAAAAGTTTAGACATAAAGGTGAGTTTCACAGAAATAATGAGACAGAGTTTGTTTACCCATTTGCATTCACGTCAGTCTATGCTTTGTGTATATCTAGTTTCACAAACATGGAACATGCCAAACATAATGCCTGAAGTGTATATTGTTAACTTAACTCTCCACCTCATACACACGTACACTGGATTGGTTTTTTTTGTATTTATACTCCAGTTGTATACTGTATCTACTACATTATTTCATTAAGTGCATTGTGATCATCTGTGTTAACAAGACCAGTACTGCTTTACAAACTGTACCTCAGATGCAGGACTGCTTTAAACAAATTATGAAGAAATGAAAATGGGATTGGATGGAGCTTGAGGAGAACAAAAATGGTTTTACTGAGCACAAAATTAGTTCTAGAATATGAGACTGAAAGAGAAGACATGCATAAAGGCGATTAGAGAGTGTGACTGCATCTATAATAAATCACTCTTGACATTTCTTGTAATGTAAACATTTGGTATGGTAATTCTATCAAACTAAACAGAATTAAGGCTTTCAATGTTTTGTCATCCTTATGCATGACTATGCATCTCTTATATATATAAAACCATAATTGTAAAAATGCTATTAAAAATTGTGATAGTAAGAAAGAAGCAGACAGCTCCCTCACTTTAAGTTTAAAAGTTAGGTGATACTTTGTTGTTATCATTCAGTAATTTCTGTTTCTGTGGTCTTGAAAAGAATTAAGTGACATTTTGTATTAGACTTGGATGAAATGATCAAAACAAATAATTAATTAGAACTATAAATGGATGTATTATCAGATGCCATATGCCTTGATCAGGAATATTCAATTTTGTAACAAAGGACAAACACCTTTTTTTCATTATCACATCAGCTAGTGCCCTCAAAAGTGCCTCTTACAAAGTGCCTCTTACATCGTGCCTTATTGGTCTTCCATATTCTGACCCTGGGATCCTTGCAGCTCCTCCCTTTCTTTGGTCCCTAGGGGTGCATTGTAATGGATTCTAATATAAAATTGATTTTTTTTTACTGAGGTGTTTCATACTAGTTTGCAATGTGATATTGCCAAAGATTGCAGGAGAGTTGGTAAAGAAGAAAGAAAAGCAATTTTGTTTCTATATGCTGAGTAAAATAAGCATCAATAAAATGTATGTCTGTAACACTTCACAAATGCTATAGTCCATGGTTATTTAATTTTAAGGATTTCTAAAGGGGTGTAGATCTTACCAGCTGGAAAATGAGAAAAGTGTATATTAACAAAGTTCTCCATGTTGGTTTCCTGCAATCTAAACACATATTTGTTTTTCTTCTCCAGTATGTCATAGAAAGCCAATGTCATATAGAATATAGTTCAAGTAGGTACCTGCGACAGCAAAGGAACAAGTAAAAGTTGATTCCATGCTGAAAATAGAAGAAAAGAAAAAACAATGTTTCAGCTGTGAAGCCTTCTTCAGGTGTGACCAAAGAAGGCTCCACAGGCGAAATGTATTTCTTTCTGAAATATTGTATATGCATTCAGTTGTTGAAATTAAGGACTGTTTTCATAACAACAATAATAGGCACAAACCCACTGAGCTTTAGATCAATTCTAAAAGAAACGTGTTCCAAAAATCACTTTTAAAAAGCCCGTAGAACTCTACAAAAAGTCTCTATAGACATTTTAAGTACTGTACAGTGCACACTTGTCTCATTTATAATTAAGCCAATGCAGGCAACAAGACTTGGATGCCTTCTTTAAATTCTTAACTACATGTATTCAGTTGTACCCTGTGCCCTGGCATCCCATCCAGGGTGCTTCCTGCCTTGCGCTCATTGCTTTCCAGGATAGGCTCCAGATTCCCCACAACCCCGTGTTGGACAAAGCTGTTAGAAAATGGATGTTGTGTTGAATTTTTGTTAGGATGAAATGTGTGTTGTCATGAAGATTGCTGCCCCGTCAAGAAGAACAGGCATGTTTTTATGGAACTGAATGGTTTGTTTGTTTTAGACTATCTATTAGCCTGACCAACAGGATCTGATCAATGACCCATGTAGTGGCAGATCTGTATAATACTAAAGCACTCTTATGATGTATTTGCAAAATATTGTGCAATTACATTTTTTAGTGTCTCACCTTAATATACAGTAACAGCAAAAGCAACTGCTATTCTTACATCAGAAAAATGTTTTTGTATGAAATTTCCCCTAATGATGAACTGTACACATCCTTTCAAAACATTTTTGGTTTGCTTTAAAACATTTGATTTTCACAATTAAGATTTTGTTACTCTTCGGGATTTACAATAACCTTACACGTTAACATAGTTAACAGAAATGTTAGATAAATATTGTTCTTTAGCTTTTTATTTTACACATATTTCATATACCTGTAGTTTATATCCTTTATTCTAAGAAGCTGGCCATGGCATATGTTCTTATTAGGTAATTCTGTTGTCGAATTTTTATCTGTTCTGTCTAGAGGCCAAAAAAGCATTTTGCATGATCAATTAGGGTCAAGCGACATTGATGCTTAACAAAAGCTTGGGGGCTAACCCTCTGGTTCCATGCAGTGATATTGAATGTTTTCATATCCAATATGCGTGAACCTTTACATAATATAGTAGGGTTTTCCTTCCTGACCCTGGCTTTTGAAGAGAGCACTGGCCTGTATTCAGAACGTGGTTTCCTCTGACACCTTCTGCATGCTTCAGTGAACCTAATGGCTCCTTATTACCAGTTACAATTTTGCAGCTGAGCTAGGAGCTCCAGGAAATATAAAAGTAAATCATCTTGAGTCCCAGTGAACAAAAGTAGCATTTCTCCTGTGAGCATGACCCCCAGATAAGAAAATGTAGGAGACAAATGTGGTACTAATTTAATTAAGTAGGTTGAGATTGTGAAGGCCTGTGAACTGCATTTAAAGTTGTATTTAATAAAGAGCAGGTGATGAGATTGAATGGTCATGTACAATGTGAGCAGCCTGTACATCTAATGGAATAATTCATCTAAGCGATTTCAATGATATTTAACACACAACATTACTTTTCAGTGCTCATGTCTGAAGTAATCAGGCTATTAAATATCTCTTTACTCATGGCTTGTCTGTTTAATTACATGTTTTAATATCAGAGAGCACTACAAAAAAGCTCCTTTTTAAAGCAATTCAACTTTTTGATAAAACCCTTGAATGAAAAGCAATATTAAGAAGTTCAGCCTTTTATTATTTACTTGGCTGATAGTTTTATCCAAAGTAACTTACTGTATACAGTATCTGTAACATTTATACAGCTGGATTTTTTACTGCAGCAACATAAGGGAAGGATGTTCCTCAAACATACAGTAGCAAACAAGCATACAACCTGGGATTTGAATGTATATCCTTCTGGTTCAAGGTCCTAACCACTCTTTCATCCTTACATTTCCTAAGAGTCAAAACAAAGCTCCTCATTTTTGGAGATCATATACAGTAATTTCATTATTTGAAAAAGTACAAATAAGTTGATGCAAAACAGTTGTGTATCTCATATACTGTATATAGAATTAATTTTGTAACAATGGACAGATATAAGTAGGATATTATATATTTTATTAGTGGCATATCACCTTTTTTTGTACTGTATCAACATATTGTATTACTCATTGTACATCATTCTGTGAATATAAAGAATTTCAATCTCTGTAATACAGCAAAGAAAAAGAATATTCCTAATTACAAATCATTATTTAGAATCAAATATGACACTTCAATAAAGATTGTTTTTTAATGCGTTTTACATTATAGAAGTGCTGAACCTTGAGGGAGTGCCCTCACTTCTATGCAACTATGATGATTAGTAAACAGGTGTTTCAGTTAACATGACCAACTGTGTGCACATTACGTGGTCCACTATACATACAGAAGCAACTATTAGAAAATGTGGGAAAGAAAAAAGAGTAATATCATACATAAGAAAAAAAACAACAAATGTATAGAAGAGAATCAAAAGATAAATGGAGTTTGAATTGGATTGTTACTGTACAGTATGTGGCCAGACAAAAAGAGAAGGATAAGGATGAGACATCCCCAAATATTTAGACATTTAGGACTCATTCATTTTTACTGAGCCTGTCTGATGTACAATATATCAATTTCATTTGAACAGAAAGCCAATCACTGATGTCTGCCAACTTTTCCAGACTGATATGAAGAGAGATATATGGAGAACACACTATTTATCTGTAGCACTGAGGCTTTCTGCTGCACTAACACTTTATACCACTGGCTCATTCCACAATGGCTTACAAGCTGTGGCTTATACCGCAGGCATGTGCCAGATGACTATATCATGTGTAGCACATGATGTAACTGCAGTTTTACAAAAGTGAGCAAGGGAATTCATTCATTTTTCTGTCTCACATGAGCAGCAACAAAAGACAAAGCAAGATGTAGGATTTCTATTGTCCTAGGATCAATCAACTGCACATATGTGCACCACAGTAGGCAACTCATAAATCGGAAGGGGACCTGATCTGTAAATATGCAAGTAGTGTGTGATGCCAAGAACAACATCACAAATGACAAATTTGAAATTCCTTCTGTTTGCTTTACTAGATACACAGGTGGTCTTAAAGAGAATTTTGAACCCTTATTGGCTGTGTTCTTACTCTTCCACTGTTGTTTAATTGGCAATTCTATTTGATGTGCATTTTCCCCTTGTGAAACCCAACTTCTCATTTGTGTTATAAAGTTCCTCCTCATGCATTTGCGAACCGGGTGCCACATTGTCTTAATATCAATTAGATTGTTCTTTTCAGCATAAAATTGTTTTAAAATTATTGTATTTTTAATAATACCACTCGAATCAAAATAATTGTTTAATGTTATTAACAGTATCATTGACATTTTATCGCCTAATCTCATCATGTTTGAGAAACTAAGCGAATTAAGTTAAATAAACTACTGGTGTGGTACTGTAAGTGGTATTGGTAGACTGTTATGTGGCACTATTTCAGCTGGATCAGAAATTCCAAACTGCTGTCCTATTATGGAGACATTGGTATAGGAGCTGCTGTCCTTTTCAGTCATGGATGAACAAGGTCCTCTACTTTCTGCCTCTATTATTTGTGCTACGGCTCTATATACAAATGTATAAATTTCCTCTGTGGGCAGAGTCTATTAATTAATTATTTATATATATATAATTAAAGCACTAACATCAAAAAAGATGCCACAGAAGCGTTTATACTGTATACGCAGCATTTGAGTAAATATAGATATGTACACAAAGATATGTATGCTCAAATCTACACCTATTGTTATTTATTAGCACAAAAACATGGAAAGAGAGGCAAAAGTGACCATCTGATAGGTGGTTGATACTGTATATTCCTCAATCAGAAGAGCTTACAGATATTCTATGCATATTTGGTAAACAATCAAGATTAGCTTAACCCTATCTACAGCTGCACCAAGAAGTCCTTCAGGGGATCTGAAAAGGAAGGAACCAAGTAACAGTACTTTATTTATGCAGAACGTACCATATCAATGTCAAATAAACCTTGTCTCCCATGGTCTGAGCTGTAATATGGCAAGGGAACGTGAAAACAAATGAGCAGTCCCATATCTGTCTTTGAACAGAAAAGCATTGTATAACTTTGTATGTGTAGTGATAAGCCAGAGACTAATGCTATGCATAAGACACTAATAAACAAACAATGTTTAAATAGCCTGAAAGGAGCCACTGATGCGCAAGTAACACTGGGGCATCAATGGCTTAATCTTCTGTTATTTTACATTCTTATGCAAGATTACGTTGTAAATGGTGAGGTCATATAAAGAACATTCTTTTTTCAAAGTTTTTTATTCTTTACTTTTACTCCTCCTTTTTGTGTAGAAAAAAAAGTTATTGATTCTTAAATCTCAAATAAGATAAATACTTTCTATATGACATTACGGGGAATAATCAATTTCACAATTGCTATTTAATGCAAACTGTTTTAGTACTGTTCTATATACACAAGTGTTATCCTTCCATTTCCCATTTCAATATACAGTATAAGTACTGTACATCCTGAAAAGATCTGTTGAAATATATTAAAATCTAATATTGCATAAATGTACTTCCATGAAAACACAGTTTAAAACTATATTTAAATTGTAAGCTGGGCTTTACATGCACAAAGCCTTAATTCTTACAAGACATCCAAATGAAAAGTGTCACTTAACATGGCAACTAGAGGGCAGCCATGTTTATCAATCTCCAAGAGCAGAAAAAGGGAGGCAAGGAACGTGTACATAACTATTCATTGCTAACAAGGACACTTTTTCTTTCTATCTGTACATATATATTTTTTCTCTTGTTCCGTACACTGTTCTTAAACATTTTCATTCACCTATATCAATTTTTAGAAATAATTTGTATTTCAACTAATTAGTTATGCTCAACACCATGCAGTTATTCAGGGGTCTCAGACACAATTCCTGGAGGGCCTCATGTCTTCCTATTTTTGTTCCACCTGAGCTCTCAGTTACATAGTTGCTATAATTATTTAATTAAGCAGATAATTTCTAGCCAGTTTCCCACGTGTTTTACAGATAATGAAGGGAATGTTTTGGGTAGTCATTTCTAACAAACCTTAAGAAAAATGCTATACAGTATATGATCCAATATACAGTATAGTACTGTATGTCTAACTAATAAAATAGGTTATTGTCTAATTGACTGCCAAGGCTAGAAACGGAAGATGCTAGGCCCTCCAGGAACTGAGTTAAAGAGCCCTGCAGATAAGCATTTCAAAATAGAACTTAGATGCTGTTTTGATTTACACATATATAAATTAAATTTAGAAATTGGGCATATATGGATTGTGGCATCAGACAGGTAAGATAAGATAAGCATCTTACACAGTTTTATTATTGCAACCCCATAAACAGCTGGCAAAGTGAAAGTCAGCTTAGCATTTTAGTACAAAAACAGAAATTGCTTCAAAGTATGTAGAACTTAAAATACTCGTTTTGGAACATACTGTCTGAAAAATAATAATCTCTTTACATTTCTTCAAAGCCTATTAATGTATGTGGCACAAGTTAATTTCCTTTTTCCAACTTCAGAGTTGTAACATGTTTTATAAGACCTGCTGGAGTTAGATCATGTTTCATCAGTCACACCCTTTTCCCTTCTGCAGTGGGAGCTGTCAATTTGCATTTTGTTGTCTTACATGCATGAATCATTTTCCCATTCCCTTGTTTGTGACTGAGAGTTACCACAACACAATCTCTTGTTGTCTGCTATCAGCATTCCACTGGTCTGAGCTGGCTTACAACAGTGTAGAGACATCAGTGGCATGTGTTGTAATGTATTAGGCATTGTACTTCTGGAGAACGCACGGAAGAAAGAACATTGTTCGACCAGAGACCAATTCATCAGGTTTTTCCCAGAGACTCCAGGGTCAAGTTTTTATAGGGCTGTTTGGTTTTCAAATTCTCTTTTTCTCCCCCTCTCAGCACGCTATAGTGTCCAAACTTGTCTACATTTACTTCTCATGTTTTTGTGCATGGTAGATGTCCTTTAAAAAGAGTATCTCAAATAAGTCTTTATTCTTGTTTTGTTGGCTCTTATTCTGTGTTTTCATGAACTCTGGCCCTGGCCATGGCAACAGCAAGAAAAATGTTAACATTGATTGACAGGATTAAAAAAGCTCCCATCCCTATCCGCATTTCAAACACTTTGGGAACAATGGCGTTTGGTGTGATTGAATTAATGAGGTATCGCGGACTGTCAAAAGAGCACACATACTTTACATAAACCTGATTATCTTTGCATGGCAGAAATGGAAGAAAAAGGAGGGAACTGGGGGTTTGGCTTTCACTGTGCACCTCCAAAGGAGCCATCAAAGTGTGGGCCAGGGCTTAGAGAGTGATGTTCTGGCTGAGCTGTTTTGCCCTCTCCCTCCTGCCTGGCCCTGCTTAGCATACATCAACCATAGGGCTTTAACAAATCTATTCAGAGAGCTGGGCCCTGAAACAACACACTTTTTCACAACTCACCACCTCCAGGCAAGATATTTTGCAGGCTAGCATTGTTCAGCTTGAACCGTGCATAGATTTCAACAGCCTCAATCCAAATCAGCCTCCTCTGCCCTTTCTTAACCTGGAGAGTGACATCAACCATAACTGCCAAGGGTTCCTAAATCTGCCCAGCAATAAAGAAAGAAAAAAAAAAACAGGGGTTCTGTAACAGAAATGCTCACCAGATCAGCAAAATGAACCTGCCGAAACGTGGGCTTATTCTTTCTTAAATCCTTTCAGTATTTGGGAAACTGTCAGCAGAACCCCTTCTACAACACCATCTATAGTTGTTAAAAACCTGTTAAGAGCTGACTATGTGGGTTGGTTTTTAAGAGCCTTAAGAGTTGGCTGATTTTTGAGCTGTCAAAAGTCAGCTTTGTTAGTTTCTACTGCCAATGATGAGCAAAGGATTAAAGGGGAGGCGTGTTCACAAATGTTGCAGTAGGTGGGCTTGGGGCAATTATACTTACTTTAAAGATAAACATAGTCACTTGTCATGGGTAATCAAATTCATAACATTAGAGCAAGCTGTCTAAATCTTCTCTATTTTTATAAAGTGAGAGAAGAAAAACCTTTTCTATAATATAATAATAATACTATACATACCTGTTGAGGGAAAGCTATTTTTATACAGTATATGCAGTTTGTAATATCTGGAAATTCAGTTTCCTGAATTATATACAATTAGTAAGCATATATATATATAATCATGGTATACTTAAAAATGCAAATTAAAATGTAAACACCTTATGAATGAGAAACAAATCAGATAACTTTATATGGGACCAGTTACAAATGATACAACACACACTTTTACATGTTAATTTTGACTGTATTATTTCACAATGATAGATATAATTATTCTGCTGGGTTACTTTGGGGTTTTCACTATAACAACTTGTTAATTTTATAAGGTCTAAAACTCTGGAGTTTTAGTGTGTGAGATAAGTATGTAAAAGTAGCACAATAACCCCTTAATAATGCATGGAATGTAAAGCAGTTCACCAATCTCCTATTCAAAAGATTGCCTCCAAAAAGGGATAATTTTGCTTTCAGCAGGTCCACTTCCTTCCATTATTTTCCAAAGCCCCAGGATAATTTAGCTCATAAAAGTCTCAATAAATATTTCTTTTCTATCTGTACAATTTTAATTCCACGCATATAGTGGTGTCACTCATCTTATTACTAACTATTAAAAATTAATTCAAACACAATTGCCTGCTAACAGAAACCTGTAATAGAGATTTAGCTTCTCATCGGAAACATCTTTCTTATTAGTTGCAGGTTGGCAGAGCCCTTTCTCCAGAAAACAGTGCAATATTATCAGATTATCTACTTTCAGTGATTATAATCCAATTTTCAGGCTTGTGTTTAAAATAAAGGAAATCAACTTGTATAAAAATACAAAGCATGTGTTAACTGGAACAAAAAATGTCTCTGGAAAAAACAGTATGTATCAAAATTATATACTAATACATTACAGGAAATCCCAGAGGTCTATATTTCTAGGCAGAGTGTTTTTTAACACACAGCATAGACCTTTTTAAATACACATATTCAAAATTATTCTAGTGTTCATTCTTGTAAAAATAATGTTTCTTTCATGGCTTGCCTTTGTGTTTTTCCTTTTGTATAAACTCTGAAGTACATCATTCACTTAGAATTTTATTTATAAGCAACCACAGAAAATGATCAATGCTCAAACAGTTAAAGTTGAATAGAAGAATGCAAATGTTTTTTTTAAAGAGCACTTGAGGAAAAAAATACTTTCACTTATCTTTTTCTGTTGCTGTCATTGGTTGTAGTAAATAAAATTAAAGAAAGACCTCTTGACTTTTATTGTTGTAAGGACTAATTATAATTCACAGGACCAGACCTTTTGTGCCACTGAATGCTTCATTTGCAGTTTGCATGGGCAGATACATTAACTTCTGTGAGCTCTTTTCATTAGAATGCTATTAGTCATTGCGGATTGATCAATATATCATGTATAGAACATCTTGAATGTGGATGTCTGGACCCATTGTGGACTCAGAGATAATGACTTCTTTATTCAAACCAGCTTGTAGGAACAAGGAGATAAAGCAGGGGGGAGAGAATTATAGCACATGCCCATGAAAGTATCTTAGAGATTATAAGTAGGAGAACAGCAAAGAACTGCACAGAATAAGAAAGAGTGTACAGTGAATGCAAGAGCAGGCCATGTGAAAAAATGAAAGAAGCCAAAGAACAGGCTATGTTAATAAATAAAAGAGGACACTTTGAAGAATAAAATACCTAAAAAAAAAACAAATGACAAACCACACTTACACTAGATTCAAGCCGTGTCAAAAGTCCTTTGAGATACAGTATGTTGAAGGAAATAATTTTTGTTTATGCAGTGATATATAGCATTTACTGTGTGTCTTGTTATATTGTTTTAATAATCCCATTATGTAACCATAATTATGTATTTTAATCTGATACATGATGTTCTATGGACCTCATATCGTGTGAATGTGAAATATCTCCTGTATCTATATACTGTAATATATTCCTGACTAAACCAGACACATTCACTATAAAAGACAACAATTACCTTTAGAATCCTGTTCAATCTAACAAGGAGCACATTTCAAGTTTATGGCATGTGTTAAGACCTTGCAGTCACTATGAATCATGGGAATGAAAATCAATTAGCTGTTGATTTTTCACAATATTGAGGGTGGTGGAACCCTAAAAGCTGACATTCTCAGCTCCTAGGTGTCCAGAATATAGCAAGTTTTGTTTATCTCTTTAATTTGACTGTGACTGTGGAAAATAAAACAAAATATTCAAAAACGAATTGGACTAATTGAGTCCTCATTAACTCTGATCTCAGATAATTTACAGCTGTTTACAATTTAAGGAAAAACAAACTCAAAAAGACAAAAGGTTGGAGCTCAGGGTCTAAAGACACCTGTAGTTCTGTCTTTTTGCATTTATAAAGTTAAAGATAGCAGCCATTAACAGCTGTTCCTCCCTTGTTAGGGCTGTCTAACATGACATAGCAAACGTTGATCAGTGAAACACAATGGAATTACAGTGTGTTAGACCTTTCCCTGGCCACCTAGGATAAAGTGTGATTCTACATACACATGGAATGAGTTTCAGTACTCTGTTAAATCCCTAGAGGGCAGTAGCCTTCATCTTGAATCTGGTCTATTTGGCAAGTAAACTTTGGTTTCTGTAGTTAAGAGATCCAATGTTAACAACCTCTGAAAGAGTCCTTCACAGACCAGAATGTGTTGTAGTAAAATTCCCCAGAGAAATCTTTTTGCAACACAATATTTTCATGATGCAGTGTTACATATCAAAGTAAAGCATTTTAAAACCACATGACGTTATACTAAATAAAGTTAAAAGCATAACAATTTGATACATTCATCATGAGAAACCTTCATAAGTGTTACAATTTTGAAAAAATTGAGATGGTTAAAAGCTTGAGTTATGAGGTTTCAGTACTGACATACTGTAGTCCTCAGAGTAAACTAATTTTGAGTTTTATAGCACAGTTTGAGTGTTGCATTTAGTTGGTATCATTTTACTGTACAATAATTTAAAGTGTTTGAGTCTTCAGAACTTTTGGAAAAGAAAGAGGAAATAAAATACAAAACTTGCTGTTGCAAGTGAATGGTTAAGTTTGGAAACAAGGGAAAAATTCTGTTGCTCCTGATTCAAGCTTTTGACCTGTTGTTTGACTGCAACATTAACACATTCTATCTCGGTCTTGTGAGATTTCAAAAGCTAAGCAAGGTTAGACTGGTCAACACTGGGAGATCTTAAAGCAAAATCAAATTGCTGCCGTAAAGTGGTGTTGATGGACCAGTGATATGAATAGGGCCAGTATGTTGTAGGAGAAGCTGTCCTCCAATAAGTTAATATTATTAATAATAACTGTTTATACTTATATAGCGCTTTTCTGGACATTCCACTCAAAGCACTTTACAGGTAATGGGGACTCCCCTCCACCACCACCAATGTGCAGCATCCACCTGGATGATGCAATGGCAGCCATAGTTCACCACAATGCTCACCACACATCAGCTATCAGTAGGGAGGAGAGCAGAGTGATGAAGCCAGTTCATAGATGGGGATTATTAAGAGGCCATGATTGTTAAAGGCCAAAAGGAAATTTGGCCAGGACGCTGGGGTTACACCCCTACTCTTTTTGAGAAACACAGATTTTTAATGACCACAGAGAGACAGGACCTTGGTTTTACGTCTCATCCGAAGGACGGCACCTGTTTACAGTGTAGTGTCCCCGTCACCATACTGGGGCATTAGGACCCAAATGGACCACAGGGTGAATGCCCCCTGCTGGCCCCACTAACACCTCTTCCAGCAGCAACCTTAGTTTTTCCCAGGATGTCTCCCTTCCTGCTTAGCCTTAGTGGGTTACCAGTTGTGAGTTGCAGAGTGATATGGCTGCTGGCCGTAAGTTAAATAAGACTTAATCATCAAGATCTCTTGACCTTGTTTATAAGTGTAAAGATGTCCACGGCAGCTAATTTCCACTCTTGGTTTAAACAAACTGGCCTACTTAAAAGTTCCCCTCAGTTCAACTTGTGATGAGATTCTCACTTTTCTACCTAGTCTGCTGTTTGTAACGTAGAAACTGCTGGATCATAATGGTACTGCACTTCAGCTGTGGATGAAGGTTTTTCCCATCAATACGGAAAGCCCTTTGGGATCATTTGGGAATCAAAGTTCTACAGCATATGAATACAGTTTGAAGAATTTAATCTAATTTTAATTTTTTTAAAATATATTTTTAAAAGTAGAAAGAAATTAAGAAGTATCCTTGTAACTAAAAGTGACAAGATGAAGTTCATTCAAATGTCCTCTTGATATTCACATATGGAGAGAGATACTTTATTATCCCCAAGGGGCAATTTGTGTTTACAGCAGAACACAACAAGCCAGACATATATACATGCACTGTAGATTCATCTGTTAAGCATGGTTATACCCCCAGGTATAAATACGAACTTGAAATTTGTTTGTTTTTAAATTGGAAAATCTGTATCTGTGCTCCGAGTGGAAGAATTGGCATTCATTAAACAAAGGGTGTGAAAGGTCCTCTAGAAATATGCTTTACACAAAACTCGTAACTGATATACATGGGAAAGATCAGCACCAATGAATATAGTTGGACAGTACTGCCCAATTTGTTCTTACTCCTCAGATTCAGATTCCCAAACCAGCAAATCAGGGTTTTTATATTTTTTTAAGCAGATTCAATAAAAAATGATAAATCATGATCACCAACAAATTATCACCATAAATATTTAAGCTTCCTCAAGAAAAATAGAATCTGTTGCCCTTTTCTGAAAATAGCATCAAAGGTTGCCTCAAAATATTATAATCTAAAAAAGTCAAATCTCTTAGATTGCATGAATTTAAATCCATACACTTCCTATAAATCGCCTCTTAAAATCCTGGTGGTAAATCATTTACTGTATATATTTAATGTAGATACTTTAATAACTACTCTTACATATCTGTAATTATAAACAATTGAGTTTTAGTAGAATAGAATAGCATTACTTTAATTGTAGCCATATCTCCTATAAATGAGGTTTACTAAATCTTTTGCACATACACATATAGAAAAACAGGGACTTTTGTGTGTTACTGTATATTTAATCCCTATCCCACTAAATTTGGGATGGAGAAACTGGAATCATAAATAGTGAGGAAGCACATTCAATATTATTCCTTATTATATTATTATATAGGGGTAGAAGTAGTATATCAGGGGTGGATTTGAGGTTCCAAAGGCAAAACAAACAATAATGGAGAAGTGCACATCCCTTGTAGTGTCTCTAAAAATAGCAAACTAGGAAGAACCTTTGTTTGGTGTTAACATCATTACCAAAGGGTAAGCATACACCTATTTTCTTAAGTTCACAATAGATAATTATTTTTATTATACTTATCCGCTTTTGAATAGCCACTTGTGTGTTTTATACATTTCAGTTTGCTGGTTAAAAACCCACATAAGCACATTGAGGAGAGTAAGAAAATGTAAGCAGACTCCTTCAGTCCTCCTCCCCTTGATCCACTCATCTTGTAGAACTAAATTCAGTGATGACTAGAGGAACAGCACATCCGTCACCAACAGAATGCACGTGCCCAGGGGGCTGCAGGATTACTGTGTTGCTGAATTCTGAGAGAGCCCTGGCCAACTAATCCACTAATCTCCAACTGTTGGAGATCCTCAGTCAATGAGGAATTCCAGTCATAGTTGGCTAGTGACAAAACAAGGCCTGAACCTGTGAACTGTCTTTACCAGTTGAGTCTGTACTCAGGGGACCTGCATACAGTTGTTTTACTGTATGGCCTATTTGAAATGTAAAGGGACATGAAATAAGTTTATTTCATGCTGAAAAGAGAAGAAAGAAAACACAACGTTTTGGTTGTGGAGTCTTCTTCAGGTGTGATTATAGGCACCCGAAGAAGGCGCCACAACCGAAATGTTGTTTTCTTTCTTCTCTTTTTAGCATGGAACAAACCTATTACTTGTTAATTTGCAGCTTACACATGCTGACGTAGCTACCCACCTGAAGTATTTAAAATGTAAATTTGAACAATATGATTGTTCATACAAGATGCAAATAATATGATTGTTTAGATTGCGTTTACAATATATGTCCAGTATCAAATCATTTTAAGAGTAAGAAAGTAGATACTGATGAGAAACACGACACCTTTAATAATAAAAGCACCTTACTGCAACCTTAGTTTAATTGTTTTAACTCCCTTATTTTATGTGAACGACATTAAAACCTCAGAGTTGTGACAGATTCAGATTAAAAAAGTATTTGTATTCTTCACATATTCTTCCTTATTTGTCTTGTATACCATTATTTTAAATTAAACCAAACAGCCTGGGGTCTTGAAGAATTTAATTATTTTAAACCACTTTTTTAATTGTGGGATTGCCAGCCAATTGTGGAGTTTTTAGCATGTAGAAACTGCTCAAGAAATGGCCTGAGGATTTTTCCAATGTAACATACAATAAAATGTATTGTAATTCCCTCTCAAAGCAACAAAGGTATAAAACAAACTATAAAAAACTCAATGTAATGAATTATTGAAAGAATTTGGTTAAGGAATTTCAGGAGAAGCAGACAATAGAATCTGATGATTGAAGTGAGATACTGTAAGTGAATTATCTTATAGACAAATTATCCAGAGAGTACTGACTGAATGTATATCAAGAACACTCACATGGCCATAAATTGTCCAGTTCTGATTTGCCCTTTTAAGACTACAGAAAATGAGTAAAACAAAAATCATAAACCTAAGGGTTTAGGAACCATTTTAATATTAGGAAACAGAATCAAATGGAAGAAATGTCACATACATTTGATTTTCTTGTTTTCCTGATATTTACAGTGATACTCTGGTAACTTCTTAATGTAAATGAAAGTCTCATGACAATATGTGCTTATAAAACAAAATAGTACATAGGATCTCACACTTTCTCTCGGTGATACATTTGAAGGTCTAACACTCAGTTATTTGTCTTTTTTTCTTCCTCTTGCTTTGCTTTGACCTTTAAAACATGGCAGAAATACAATGTTCTTGAGAGCTTTCTGATTGCCCTCAGCACAGGGACACTCAGGCAATATTTAAACCTCACCACAGTATGCATCCACACTTCATCTCTGCGAACAAATCTGAACCTAGCTAAATCTGTTCAAAAGCTACTGTTTAAATGAGATTTTCATTTAATGTTCTGCTGGCTCAAGTAATAGATATCACACCTTGTCTTCTTTCAGGATTTATTTATTTTTGACTAGCTTAAACATTTGATTTTTGAGACCTAAAATCCACCATAAGGACCTAAAAAAGTTTTCTTATAGATATTCACAACATAAAATATCTACATTTTTAATCAATGTCAGCATTAACTCTTTCTCTACTGAATACTGGAAAGATACAGTATGCATACTGTGTATTCCCTTTTACAGTGTACCAAGTTCAGTGCCCATCTGTTCTCCCAGCTTATGCTGGTGTCATGTTTTATTTTCTTGTACTTTTCTAACAGCCACTGTACATTTTATATACTGCATATTGTACAAGAACAAGTAAAGTAAATAAATAAACAAACACAGTTCTAACATATTGTCATTTACCTTGTACAATAGTGCCTGTTAAGATTGTGATAATAATACATAAGAGACATGTAGCATGTTGTATTCAAGGATATTGGAAGATGACACATGCATTTCTATATTCATGTACAATCTAAAGCTTGAATTTAAATTTACATTAATATCTACAAGTTGATTAAAGACAAATATTTTAGAACAAATATGTTTAATATATTATGATCATATGGTTCAACAGTCAAATTCCGTAATTTTGTAATATTAATTAAAAATATGTATTTTGTATTTGATTGCCTTAATTTTCTGATCTTTGGTAATAAATAAAAGGAAACCTTATAGGTAATGTACAGTACATTAGGGCCAAAATAGGTAATGACATTCTATTACCACAAAGCTTCATACATTACACAATTTTGGCTAATTATAAAACAGTATTTTAAGATTTTATTCTTTTTGTGGAAATTTGCAAATATTACTTATTTTTAGGTTACACATTGCTAACTGTTCTATGGCAAAGGCCATCGATTGAAATGAGGGAGGCAACAATTATCCTTGCACAGGGATCCATACAGAAAATCAAAAGCGTTATTCATAAACATTTAAACACAGTGAAAGAAAGTTGAAAAAATCTCAATCAAAGACACGTGAAATAAAGCCAAAAGAAAAAATATCAAAATGCTAGGACTATCAGAGCAAAATGCATGAGAAAGAAGTTACCACATGATAATGGTGATAGCAGGTGATAATGGTGCAATTGGAATCACAGAAAGATGGCTCATTGAGGGTGATGTTCACAAATAAAACTTAAGTGGGTGGACAAAAATTGAAGACAGTGAGATGTAGCAAAGCGTAACAAAAGGCATAGAAATTACTTCCTGCGGCTCACCATCTTATTGTTGAACTTTCAAAGGCATCTCAATTATATCTTCTTCCCAAAAACCATTGATCAGACACCCAATTGTGTTGGTATACGTTTGCACTACTACTCAGGTTTCCACTTTTCTTGGAATTTTGACAAACATTTTGTTGAAGGTCTTCTTAAATGTATAATAATACCAGCCATGCTCTCCAGATGTTTGATGTCTTTCACTTTCAGGGGCCAGAATTATAGAGGAGACCAATGTAAACCTTTAAAATGTGTAGAAAATGCTTCCATACTTTTGTGTGGCAAAACATGCAGCTTGATAATGTCACAAAACATATGACCATAGCAACTAATTCTTTAATCTGGAACAAAACAAAAATGTGGAACATCTTAAACTGGCCAAGCCAATCTTGAAATTTAAATTCAACTTACACTGTAACATTCTACATGCTAAAGAAAAAAAGTAAAGTAACAACACTCCAAGAACAGTCAAGAAATCAAAGTAGCTGCAAAAACGGTTAAGTGAAGCACTTGAAGTGAGCTGAATTAATCAAAGGCTTTATGAAGTTATTGTCACAAATTAATAAGCAACCAAATACTGACTTTAACACTCTGAAATTTACTTTAAGTTAATATGTCCTAATACATATGATCACTTGAAGTCACTGGATTTAACACAGAGCATGTTTTTATTCTAATACAATAAAATGTTAGGATGTAGCTACCTCAAAACAAATGTAATTAATATCCTTTGATGGATATTTAAATAGAAAATGCTTGACTCACAAGCAAAAACATCAGTTTTGACTTTGCTGTACCAATACTTTTTGATAGACTTGTAATTTTATTAGGCTTTGCAAATAATCATATTATCCATAAATGTTGACAGCTACTTGTTTACATTCACAAGCAATGCAGGCAGATAATTAAACTTCTGCCTTTATTCATTTACTTGGAATACAAATAATGACAAATTATTTCCAAGTTCACTTCCAAATAAAGACAATTAAGAAACACAAGTTAAATTATTTCAATATGTGAAAAACATAAATAGTACAATTACTGTATATAGTTCTGCTAAAGCTTCACTAAATAAAATACATCAAAAACCTTTAAAGATATACAGTTCATTGACAACTATATTTCCTTATTAGAATTAATACCCTGTGCCATTTGTTTGCTATATCACACTGTGGAGTACAGCTGTTTATGATCATACTTTCCTTCATATTCTGAAAGCCTAATGTAGGCACATTAAAGCCTGCCTAAAGCAAAAAGTACAACTGATATCATTCTCTGATAGCTACACC